>NC_061510.1:140617666-140661295 GCF_022539505.1 Lolium rigidum | reverse complement strand
TCACTCTCCCTTACACTACTCCACACAACCTCTCTTCAAATCAGCACGAACATACCCTGAATCAAAATAAGCTGTATACGAAAAAGATGCGTGTCGGTGATATGAATCAATTCCCACAGCCGGTTTCGATTTTTGTCGATCGTAAATTGTCAATTTAGTGTATGAAGTTTTGAGCAAATTTTCCCAAATTCGTCGCACACGTTCAACCGTTCACCTCACCATTCCGCATGACTTTCATGTTGACGGGTTTTTATTTCGATGTACATACACATATAGATAAATGACTCGCTAGTATACTGTAATGTGTACGTATGTGTGAGTATAATTTGGAGTACTTTTGCTCAACTTCTCGCTCGCCATCTTCATGGACGGCGATGTGGTGATGATGTGTGAGAAGTGAGAGGTGATAATCCATGTTGGTGGAGGCTTGGTGGTGTTCGTCTTCGTGGTCGGCGACGTGGTTATGCTTGTGACCGGCGTGACCGACAGTGTCATGGTGGTCTTCGTCTTCGTGGTCGTCGACGTGGTGATGCTTGTGACCGGCGTGACCGACGGTGGCATGGTGGTCTTCATCTTCGTGGTCAGCGACGTGCCCGTGCTTGTGACCGGCGTGACCGATGGTGCCATGGTGGTCTTCGTCTTCGTGGTCGGCGACTTGCCCATGCTTGTGACCGGCGTGACCAATGGTGTCATGGTGGTCTTCATCTTCGTGATCGGCGACGTGGTGATACTTTTGACCGACGTGACCGGTGGTGCCATCGCCGACGTGCCGAAGCTTGTGAACGGCGATGCCATGGTGGTCTTGTGATATGTGAGGTAAGGTCACCATGTTGTCATATAGGTGATGCTAGAAAACCCATGCGACCAACCAATCAAAGTGTCACTTGGGTGCCACCCGATACAACCCAGGCTATCAAACGATGTGTGATTTGTGTACCGGAGCTCGTCCGGAACGAGATGGGAGTCCCGCGCTGGCTCATTGAGCCACGAATCGCATGCAGCCTACCAAACGCGCTCATTGTGTGTGCGCCCGCGTTCAAATGAGTGAGTGTATGCATGTATATGTGATGTACCTTTCTCAACCTAAAAAAAACTTGCTTTACCCCTATATTGAAAAATGACACATTGGGGCCACATCACAGCAGAGAAAGGCATGACAATTTTTTTTTATTGTCCCCTATATTAAAAGTGACACATTGTGGCCACATCACAGCAGAAAAAGACGAGACATCACATATGTGGTGAGCATTATGTCCAGACTAGAAGAAGATGCGCGTTTCACCGCGCCGGCTACGAGAGGATTTGACATGCCCTGCAAAAAACAATCTTACATCTACTTTTAAGGTGGAGGCAGTTTGCTGCAGATTTCAATTTGATCTGTAGATACCCACACCTTATCCAATAGAATGGGTGGAAATTTTGCAAGTCGTTAGTATTCAATAGTAACTTCTATGTTTCTCGACAATCATTTGGGTTGTGCCTTACCTATTCCGAACCTTTCATTCAGCCATATGTAATGTAAGAAAGTAAGAACTTGTCATTCAAACAGAAAACATGTAGCCAATTTCCCCATCATCATTTTATTTCACCTATGTACATCATGATATTGTGCACAACGGATGGACATATAATACATGCTAGCAGTAAGAGAAATAACCAGCAAAACTGAGAGATAACAAAGGAACAAAGAAAGATGCGCACACTTCCTCAAATTTCTACCTTGGTATGATTTCACCATTAATCATGGGCATCACCAACAAAATCTCTTTCTTTTCAATACATTCTACTTGTTAACTCCTGTCCAATGCCACCGCTAGGGAAACTGAACTAACAAAGGCGGTAATATAAGGAAGAGAGTTAACAAAACCGAGAGAGAAACAAAGAAGCATGAAGAAGGTGACACAAGATCAGGAGGCAACCAGTGAGCACACATGAAGCGAGCAAATATAGTAGTGCTCCATCATAACCAGTCTTTGGGTAGAAGCAAATGTCAGGCCCAAAAGCTTCTAGTGTTATATATCCATTCTTTGCTGCAACACACACAATGTTTCCTACAAATACCAATACTGGTGTCTTTGGGTATCCTCTATACAACCACAACAAAACATTGCCAAAGAACACCCATGATGAAAATAACATCTAGTTCATAAATTCAACGCCCAGTTCCATTTATGGGCCTCTAGAGAATACTATTTCAGATCCAACCTCCAATCTAGATTCACTATAAAATTCCTAGGTTGTTTCCTATTACACAAGGTATAAAATTCCTAATGCTAACAAACAAAATGGAAACTACATACCTGAGGCAATACCCATCTCCCCCGCAAAAAAAAGGCAATACCCGTCTGAATTGCCTGAAGGTTGCAATAAAATTAAACTGGTAATAATATATGTTAGGCTCAAATTATAAAAAAAGTAATTCAATATGATAAGCAAGAAGTGGAACGGCATTGTACAATTGTGATGTGTGCTCAACAGACCCTTAGGACACATTGTTCATAACTTTAGTAGATCAAAGCCTCGAGTCTATCGACTTTGCAAAAAAATTGCCCTATCCTCTATGCCTAAATCCAAAAAAGAAAAAAAAATAGAAGTGTCCAAGCCGCTATGTTTGCTACAAAAAAAAATAGTTTCCATTCATGACATAAAAAAAACAACAATATTTAGATTTTGAGACGGCATGAACATAGCAAAATCATCTCCCCATTTACATGTGTGTTGCAGTTCATTTAATAGTTGATATCGGAACTAATTTTTATTTACTACAGAGTAAAACATATTACAATAGACAGATGTAAAAAGTTCTTATGCCTAATCCCATAGAGAAACATAAAAATGTCCAAATCAGTTTTGTTTGCTACAAAAGAATAACTTATGTTCCTAACATTTAAATTATATGGAAATAGCTACCTGACCTTTCCAGATATGTATAATATGTGCAACAACACTAGCAACGATATGACTAACCAATGGTTATATAAGCCTGGTACGCGAATATGTTGACTTTTCAAGGACCAACAGATTAATATTTGTAGTAGAGGGAATCAAAGGGATTATAAGAAGAGAACGTACACCATGGTTTTTAAGGTGGTAAGGCGTCCTAAAGCGTTAGAGTGCGCTCTACCGCCTAAGCGCCTAAAGTGGACTTAAAGCGGGAATAGCGCTAAGGCGCTGGGGGGCGCTCTATCGCCTAGGCGTCGCTTAAGCGTCCTAAGGCAAAATGTGAACGCCTTAAAAACCATGACATGCACATCACACAATGGCTGAAATTTCTACAACATTGATCCTTACTTTGCACCCTTTTCACGAATAAATCACGGAATCAGGTCACAGATACAATATGCCTAGCATAGTGCTACCACCAGAACGTGCACATAATCATGAGGCTGGGCTAGGGTGGTAGAAATAGTACCATCAAACTCATCTTATTATTTGCTGATAGCTATCAAATTCCAAAAAGCAAAATAGATTCACTATTTTGGATGAGAATAGAGGACCAATCACATTCTTCGGATTGATATGGTGTACAGTGACTAACTAAGCTACAGCGGCACAACATCATATTATTAAAGAAATGGACAATGATAGCCTGATAGGATAGGAAAAGGAAAAAAAAACGTCTCAGATTCGATGGCGTGATGGTAGAAAATGATGATACAGTTCTGTGGAGATAAAGAAGACTACCTTAAGCCACATAGTGTCGCCCAAATAGTTAGGTGCAGGAGCAACACCTGCAAAACCATCATGTGTTATTCTAAGTGATTCCACTTGAATCAATAAAATGCACCCTTTTAAGAGAAGAGGCAAACCACATGCAAAAATCAATATGTTAATGACGATGATTTAATAGCTTGGTAGTATTTAGATAATCATGTGATTTGTTAGCTCAAACTTGATATCATCGAAATTCATAAGACAAATTTGTTTGACCAATATTAATTTAACGATGCATTCATGCTGATGTTTATGACGTATACATTTACCTATGATCAAAGCATTTCCTTGCTAGCTCTTTAAAATGCTAGGGACAAGAATTGTTCTTTCATGGGATCAACAATGATGATCAGCCTACACAACTAAGAGAATTGATGTCTTATGCCTCTTTGGCAGTAACTATGATCCAAGAAGAATTTGCAACACATGATACACTCTGTTGGCCAGATATTCTCCAATGGATTGGCGTAGCACATGAACTTGAAACAACTTAGGTTGTATACTTTGCAATCTTCTTTTGATTAAAAACACAACCCGTCAACCTCTGCAACTTGAAAGTATTTGGCTTTCAACAGAGTGGTTTCAGATGTATACTGGACTTGTTTCCTACATTTATCATAAAATCAGCAATGCAATACTCAATATAGTAATACTCGCCTTTATACGACGACTTAAAAAATCCTAGACAGGCATGCATGATGAATCCTACTTGCATCCCATCACATGTGTAACGAAACAATCAGGAACATGCTAGATTGTGTGATTTTGGTTTCTTGAAATAAAACGTGTTACTTAAGCAGCTTGGTGCAAATCACCTCCTACTGTAAGTCTGTAACAAATGAATAATGAAATATTGAAACCCCATTTTTGCTACGCACAGGCTATTTTCATTGTCTTCTCTTTAAGAACATGGTAAATATCAAATACAAATCTTTGACAAAATTAAGCAACATGTGCTTGAGTGCTTGTTATCAGTAATAACTGAATCAGTTTGTATACTAATAGAACAACAATTGTGAGGTTGAAACTACTACTGAGTCATAAATATGAAGCACCATCTATCTTTATCTAAAGAAAAATCATCTCTATACATAAATCTAGAAATTCATAACAATTAAATCTTGGCTGCATTCCCTTTTTGTATGTAGCTGTAGGCATTTAAGATTATGGAGAACTACTAAACTAAAAACAACGTAACAGAATTTGTTTACTAAAACCCGAACCGTCTTGTCTCAATTCATTACACCTCTTTTGCGTACCAGTTATAGCATATCTTCACTATTCCAATTATAATGTATAACAAAAGCAACTAAGGCAAATGTGCGCCATCCAAAAAATCTTGTTGAGAATCAACACTACCAAAATCCAGGTTCAAACCACATATCCTCACAGCCATGCCGACATCCACACTTTCACACCAGAACGCATAAGTAGAGCTACAAAAAAATTGGTCGCTTCTTATGATACATTCCCCAAGCACATGATAGACATTGAGAAAGTCAGAATCAAAGAACAAACAGAATGTATATTACTTTCTTACCTATAAGCATCCATCCGAACAAAGAAAGATGCAAACAGATGCAGATCAGTCTCGTGTCTTCAGAGCTGGGTTTCACTGGGAGGACGCAACAGCAGGAGAGTCGGGCAGCTCGGCCGGCGGCAATGAGCTATTGGACGTCGTGATGGCACACTGCATGTGTGACCTTAGGTAGGGGACCTCGTTCTGCTGTACTCCAGTGGCTGGTGGCCGAAGCCGTGATCGTCGGGGCGATTTCTTCTCCAAAGGTTGAAGGCTGTAGTTCCTGTGCGCCGGCCGCTCTCCCACCTCTCCTCCTCCATAGCTGAATCTTGAATGTATTTCTTGGGGATCTTGGTCTGATTTGGCCTCAATCCGACCCCATTTAGCCCCCGATCTGGTCGCTTCCATCCCGTTCCGGCCGCCGCCAGCCTTGCCCGACCACCGCCGCTCCATTCCGGCAGCCACCGTCCATTCCTCAACCGTCACCACCTCGTTTTGGCCGTTGGCTGGCGACTCTCCTGGCGGATCCCGCCGGCGCCTCCCCAAGCCGCCGCGTCGTTGCTCCCCCGGCCCCGATCTGGTCGAAGAACAACTCGTTCCGCCCGCTGCGGCCGCTCTTCGTGAGGGTGTGTCCCCTGGCCGGGCTGCAACTGCCCTGAGCTCCTTGGCTGGGAGCACTGGGACGAGCGAGAGAGAGGAGATTCCGAGAACGCCGTCAGTCAAACACGCACACCGACGGAAAGAATAGAGTAGGTCCGAATAGAACACGCGTCTACCATGCAGCAGCGGGCCAGACCCAAATGACAGCCCACACAGCGACACCGGGCCCCACGGCGACGCGAGCGCCGTCCAAGCGCTGAGGATGCAGGGAACGCAACGGCCTTAGGGCATCTCCAACGGGGCGATCCAAACCGCGCCCGCGCGAGCCGGATAAAAACGCGGCCCAGCGCGTGTCCCCATCCCTAAAACGGATGGCCGCGGCTTACGGGATGACCCAAACCCAGCCCAAATCTGGGGCGGGTTTGCGTGGCCGCGGACGCCGAATGCTGGTCGCTCATGTCCGCCCCTTGTCCACCCATGGCCCGCGTGTCATAGAAATAGAAATATTTTTTTCATTCAAAGGAATCATTACATTTTTTTTAGCCTACTAGTTCTATCCTAATACGTACGGGGCCGGCGGCCTCGCCGGCGACTCCCTCGCCGGCTCGCCGTCGGGGCCGTGGATTTCACTCGACGCGGGCGGCCTGTACGCGTGAGGATTCCACTCCAGCTTATGAGCTGGGTGGCGCGGCGGAGGACTTCATCCTCCTCCTTTCCGCTCGCGCGCCTCGGGCGCGCTCGCGCTCCGCCTCCTGAGGCGGCACCATCCGCTTCCCGCATAGCTCCAGTTCCTGCAGGGCGGCGCGTTCCACAGCGGTGCGCGCCTCCAGGCGGACGCGGCCGGCGGCCTGGGCCTCGTGGGTCCCGTTCCGCCGCCACGTGCGCTCTTGTCGGCCGCGCTCCGTCGATGCAGCAGCCTCCCGGGCGCGCCGCTCGGGCGAGGGCATCTGGATGAAGTGGCGGGCTGCTCGCATAGCGAGCAGCTCGTTCTTCTGCCCGAGGAGGTCGCCTAATCGGCGGCGACCGGCCCGGCAGGTCTCCTCGTGCTCCTTCGTCACGCGCGTGAGGTCGGCGAGGCGCTCCTCGATGGCGGCGTTGATGTTGGCCAGCGCGAGGTCCTCCTCGTTCATGGGCTCTGATACGTCTCCGACGTATCGATAATTTCTTATGTTCTATGCCACATTATTGATGATATCTACATGTTTTATGCACACTTTATGTCATATTCGTGCATTTTCTGGAACTAACCTATTAACAAGATGCCGAAGAGCCGATTCGTTGTTTTACGCTGTTTTTGGTTTCAGAAATCCTAGTAACGAAATATTCTCGGAATTGGACGAAATCAACGCCCGGGGTCCTATTTTGCCACGAAGCTTCCGGAAGACCGAAGGGGAGTCGAAGTGGGGCCACGAGGCGCCGCCACACTAGGGCGGCGCGGCCCGAGCCCCGGCCGCGCCGACCTATGGTGTGGGGCCCTCGTGTGGCCCCCGCGTTGCCCTTCCGCCTACTTAAAGCCTCCGTCGCGAAACCCCCGATGCAGAGAGCCACGATACGGAAAACCTTCCGGAGACGCCGCCGCCGCCAATCCCATCTCGGGGGATTACGGAGATCTCCTCCGGCACCCTGCCGGAGAGGGGATTCATCTCCCGGAGGACTCTTCACCGCCATGGTCGCCTCCGGAGTGATGAGTGAGTAGTTCACCCCTGGACTATGGGTCCATAGCATTAGCTAGATGGTTGTCTTCTCCTCATTGTGCTTCATTGTTGGATCTTGTGAGCTGCCTAACATGATCAAGATCATCTATCTATAATGCTATATGTTGTGTTTGTCGGGATCCGATGGATAGAGAATACTATGTTATGTTAATTATCAAGTTATTACCTATGTGTTGTTTATGATCTTGCATGCTCTCCGTTATTAGTAGAGGCTCGGCCAAGTTTTTGCTCTTAACTCCAACAGGGAGTATTTATGCTCGATAGTGGGTTCATGCCTCCATTGATATCCGGGACGGTGATGAGAAAGTTCTAAGGTTGTGGATGTCTTGTTGCCACTAGGGATAAAACATTGATGCTATGTCTAAGGATGTAGTTGTTGATTACATTACGCACCATACTTAATGCAATTGTCTGTTGTTTTGCAACTTAATGCTTGGAAGGGGTTCGGATGATAACTCTGAAGGTGGACTTTTTAGGCATAGATGCATGCTTGGATGGCGGTCTATGTACTTTGTCGTAATGTCCAATTAAATCTCACTATATTTATCATGACATGTATGTGCATTGTTATGCCCTCTCTATTTGTCAATTGCCCGACCGTAATTTGTTCACCCAACATGCTTTTATCTTATGGGAGAGACACCTCTAGTGAACTCGTGGACCCCGGTCCATTCTTTTATACTTGAAATACAAATCTACTTGCAATACTTGTTTCTTGTTTTCTTGCAAACAATCATCTTCCACACAATACGGTTAACCCTTTGTTACAGCAAGCCGGTGAGATTGACAACCTCACTGTTTCGTTGGGGCAAAGTACTTTGGTTGTGTTGTGCAGGTTCCACGCTGGTGCCGGAATCTCTGGTGTTGCGCCGCAGTACATCCCGCCGCCATCAACCTTCAACGTGCTTCTTGACTCCTACTGGTTCGATTAAACCTTGGTTTCTTACTGAGGGAAACTTGCCGCTGTGCGCATCACACCTTCCTCTTGGGGTTCCCAACGGACGTGTCAGCTACACGCATCAAGCAAATTTCTAGCGCCGTTGCCGGGGACCTGAAGAAACGTTACACCACATAGATTTCTGACTCCCACGTCAACTACACGCCAGCAGCAAATTTCTGGCGCCGTTGCCGGGGAGATCAAGACACGCTGCAAGGGGAGTCTCCACTTCTCAATCTCTTTACTTTGTTTTTGTCTTGCTTTATTTTATTTACTACTTTGTTTGCTGCATTATATCAAAACACAAAAAAATTAGTTGCTAGCTTTACTTTATTTACTTGTCTTGCACTCTATATCAAAAACACAAAAAAATTAGTTACTTGCATTTGCTTTACTTATTTCATCATGTTTCCTTTTAATTTTACCACAAAAGACATACCGGTAGGACGTGGGTCTATAGTTGGGAGAAACAATATAGAAGAATTTTTCAATCATGTTAGTACCGTTGAAGATTTTGAAGATAGACACTTGGTAGAACTTGCTCCTACTTATGAAATTGCTCTGCTGCTTGTTTTAGTTCGCATGTTGGAAACTAAATTTGTTAATCTCAATCCTATAATCCAACACATGTTTCTTACACTCGGTGATATGGAAGAGGGGGAAAAGAAAGATTTTGTTTTAGAAACCCTTCTTAGAGAATTTGGAGGTTTAGCTAGAGAAGCTAGAAAGGTCTTTAGTAAATATAAGATGCTTGGTTCTTATACTAATTTTGCTAGTATCCTTGAAAAGATGGACATGGAGAGATTAAGGTACACTAATAATATTAATGATGGTGGGGAGATCAAAGCACCAATACCATGTAAACTCCTAGCTATGAATGATGCACTAGAAAATAACTATGCTTGGCTTGTTCCTGAAAATTTGTTCGATGAGAGTAGCAAGCCCAAGACTAATGAAAAGGGAGACGCTGAAACTTATGTATCCAATATACCATGCATGGTTGAGAAAACTCCAAACCTCACTGTAGATGCACCACCCTTTGATAATACTTGATATACACTTTCTGCGCCTAGCTGAAAGGCGTTAAAGAAAAACGCTTATGGGAGACAACCCATGTTTTTACTACAGTATTTTTGTTTTATATTTGAGTCTTGGAAGTTGTTTACTACTGTAGAAACCTCTCCTTATCTTAGTTTTGAGTTTTGTTGTGCCAAGTAAAGTCTTTGATAGTAAAGTAAGTACTAGATTTGGATTACTAGCGTGAAACAGATTTCTTTGCTGTCACGAATCTGGGTCTAATTCTCTGTAGGTAACTCAGAAAATTAAGCCAATTTACCTGAGTGATCCTCAGATATGTACGCAACTTTCATTCAATTTGGGCATTTTCATTTGAGCAAGTCTGGTGCCTCAATAAAATCCATCTTTACGGACTGTTCGTTTTGACAGATTCTGCCTTTTATTTCGCATTGCCTCTTTTGCTATGTTGGATGAATTTCTTTGATCCATTAATGTCCAGATAGCTTTATGCAATGTCCGAAGTGTTAAGAATGATTGTGTCACCTCTGAAAATGTTAATTTTTATTGTGCACTAACCCTCTAATGAGTTGTTTCGAGTTTGGTGTGGAGGAAGTTTTCAAGGATCAAGAGAGGAGTATGATACAATATGATCAAGGAGAGTGAAAGCTCTAAGCTTGGGGATGCCCCGGTGGTTCACCCCTGCATATTCTAAGAAGACTCAAGCGTCTAAGCTTGGGGATGCCCAAGGCATCCCCTTCTTCATCGACAACATTATCGAGGTTCCTCCCCTGAAACTATATTTTTATTCGGCCACATCTTATGTACTTTGCTTGGAGCGTCGGTTTGTTTTTGTTTTTGTTTTGTTTGAATAAAATGGATCCTAGCATTCATCTGTATGGGAGAGAGACACGCTCCGCTGTAGCATATGGACAAGTATGTCCTTAGGCTTTACTCATAGTATTCATGGCGAAGTTTCTTCTTCGTTAAATTGTTATATGGTTGGAATTGGAAAATACTACATGTAGTAATTCTAAAACGTCTTGGATAATTTGATACTTGGCAATTGTTGTGCTCATGTTTAAGCTCTTGCATCATATACTTTGCACCCATTAATGAAGAAACACTTAGAGCTTGCTAATTTGGTTTGCATATTTGATTTCTCTAAAGTCTAGATAACATCTAGTATTGAGTTGTGAACAACAAGGAAGACGGTGTAGAGTCTTATAATGTTTACAATATGTCTTTTATGTGAGTTTTGCTGCACCGTTCATCCTTGTGTTTGTTTCAAATAACCTTGCTAGCCTAAACCTTGTATCGAGAGGGAATACTTCTCATACATCCAAAATTCTTGAGCCAACCACTATGCCATTTGTGTCCACCATACCTACCTACTACATGGTATTTATCCGCCATTCCAAAGTAAATTTCTTGAGTGCTACCTTTAAAATTCCATCATTCACCTTTGCAATATATAGCTCATGGGACAAATAGCTTAAAAACTATTGTGATATTGAATATGTACTTATGCACTTTATCTCTTATTAAGTTGCTTGTTGTGCGATAACCATGTTTCGGGGACGCCATCAACTATTTTTTGTTGAATATCATGTGAGTTGCTATGCATGTCCGTCTTGTCTGAAGTAAGAGAGATCTACCACCTTAATGGTTGGAGCATGCATATTGTTAGAGAAGAACATTGGGCCGCTAACTAAAGCCATGATCATGGTGGAAGTTTCAGTTTTGGACATATATCCTCAATCTCATATGAGAATAATAATTATTGCCACATGCTTATGCATTAAAGAGGAGTCCATTATCTGTTGTCCATGTTGTCCCGGTATGGATGTCTAAGTTGAGAATAATCAAAAGCGAGAAATCCAAAATGCGAGCTTTCTCCTTAGACCTTTGTACATGCGGCATGGAGGTACCCCATTGTGACACTTGGTTAAAACATGTGTATTGCGATGATCCGGTAGTCCAAGCTAATTAGGACAAGGTGCGGGCACTATTAGTATACTATGCATGAGGCTTGCAACTTGTAAGATATAATTTACATAAATCATATGCTTTATTACTACCGTTGACAAAATTGTTTCATGTTTTCAAAATAAAAGCTCTAGCACAAATATAGCAATCGATGCTTTCCTCTTTGAAGGACCATTCTTTTTTACTTTTATGTTGAGTCGGTTCACCTATTTCTCTCCACCTCAAGAAGCAAACACTTGTGTGAACTGTGCATTGATTCCTACATACTTGCATATTGCACTTGTTATATTACTCTATGTTGACAATTATCCATGAGATATACATGTTACAAGTTGAAAGCAACCGCTGAAACTTTGTGTTGCTTCAATACCTTTACTTTGATTTATTGCTTTATGAGTTAACTCTTATGCAAGACTTATTGATGCTTGTCTTGAAGTACTATTCATGAAAAGTCTTTGCTTTATGATTCACTTGTTTACTCATGTCATTACCATTGTTTTGATCGCTGCATTCATTACATATGTTTATAAATAGTATGATCAAGGTTATGATGGCATGTCACTTCAGAAATTATCTTTGTTATCGTTTTACCTGCTCGGGACGAGCAGGAACTAAGCTTGGGGATGCTGATACGTCCCCGACGTATCGATAATTTCTTATGTTCCATGCCACATTATTGATGATATCTACATGTTTTATGCACACTTTATGTCATATTCGTGCATTTTCTGGAACTAACCTATTAACAAGATGCCGAAGAGCCGATTCTTTGTTTTCTGCTGTTTTTGGTTTCAGAAATCCTAGTAACGAAATATTCTCGGAATTGGACGAAATCAACGCCCGGGGTCCTATTTTGCCACGAAGCTTCCGGAAGACCGAAGGGGAGTCGAAGTGGGGCCACGAGGCGCCGCCACACTAGGGCGGCGCGGCCCGGGCCCCGGCCGCGCCGACCTATGGTGTGGGGCCCTCGTGTGGCCCCCGCGTTGCCCTTCCGCCTACTTAAAGCCTCCGTCGCGAAAACCCCAGTACCGAGAGCCACGATACGGAAAACCTTCCAGAGACGCCGCCGCCGCCAATCCCATCTCGGGGGATTCCGGAGATCTCCTCCGGCACCCTGCCGGAGAGGGGATTCATCTCCCGAAGGACTCTTCACCGCCATGGTCGCCTCCGGAGTGATGAGTGAGTAGTTCACCCCTGGACTATGGGTCCATAGCAGTAGCTAGATGGTTGTCTT
This sequence comes from Lolium rigidum, assembly GCF_022539505.1. Taxonomy (NCBI): domain Eukaryota; kingdom Viridiplantae; phylum Streptophyta; class Magnoliopsida; order Poales; family Poaceae; genus Lolium; species Lolium rigidum. The sequence continues at coordinate 140,648,573 of NC_061510.1, read as the reverse complement.
CTCCTCATTGTGCTTCATTGTTGGATCTTGTGAGCTGCCTAACATGATCAAGATCATGTATCTGTAATGCTATATGTTGTGTTTGTCGGGATCCGATGGATAGAGAATACTATGTTATGTTAATTATCAAGTTATTACCTATGTGTTGTTTATGATCTTGCATGCTCTCCGTTATTAGTAGAGGCCCTGGCCAAGTATTTGCTCTTAACTCCAAGAGGGAGTATTTATGCTCGATAGTGGGTTCATGCCTCCATTGATATCTGGGACAGTGACAGAAAGTTCTAAGGTTGTGGATGTGCTGTTGCCACTAGGGATAAAACATTGATGCTATGTCTAAGGATGTAGTTGTTGATTACATTACGCACCATACTTAATGCAATTGTCTCGTTGTTTTGCAACTTAATACTGGAAGGGGTTCGGATGATAACCTGAAGGTGGACTTTTTAGGCATAGATGCATGCTGGATGGCGGTCTATGTACTTTGTCGTATTGCCCAATTAAATCTCACTATATTTATCATGACATGTATGTGCATTGTTATGCCCTCTCTATTTGTCAATTGCCCGACTGTAATTTGTTCACCCAACATGCTTTATCTTATGGGAGAGACACCTCTAGTGAACTGTGGACCCCGGTCCATTCTTTTATACTGAAATACAAATCTACTGCAATACTTGTTTTATCTGTTTTCTTGCAAACAATCATCTTCCACACAATACGGTTAACCCTTTGTTACGAGCAAGCCGGTGAGATTGACAACCTCACTCGTTTCGTTGGGGCAAAGTACTTTGGTTGTGTTGTGCGGGTTCCACGTTGGCGCCGGAATCTCTTGTGTTGCGCCGCACTACATCCCGCCGCCATCAACCTTCAACGTGCTTCTTGACTCCCTACTCGGTTCGATTAAACCTTGGTTTCTTACTGAGGGAAACTTGCCGCTGTGCGCATCACACCTTCCTCTTGGGGTTCCCAACGGACGTGTCAGCTACACGCATCAGGCTCCTCCTCCGCGGCGTCCGCGGCCTCGTACCAGCCGTCCGCGGTCTCGTGCCAGCCGTCCGCGGCCGCCTCCACCATCTCCGCGTCGCGGAGCGCGCCCCCTTCCTTCTTCGCCGCCGCCTCGGCAGCGACGCGGAGCGCGTCGTCGTCGGCGACCCACCGCGCGTCCGCGCGCTCCTCCTCCTCCGTCCGCGGGAACCTAGCCCGGGCGGCGAGGGAGAGCTTGGCCCACGTGGCCTGCAGGGTGCGCGGCATGGCGCCGGAGAAGGTGGAGGGGGAGAGGACGGCGGAGAGGGTGTGCTGTGGTCTCTGGCCGCCGCCGTCTTTTATAGCCGGCGGCGGGCGGGAAACTTGGGCGCGAGCGCGCACCAAAGGGCTTTTCACGCGCGCGGAAACATTGGTGTGCGCGGGAACTTTCCCGCGCGTTCCACCGTCCATCATTGATGTCCCGTCGAAGGCCTGCCATGGCGCAGCGCCGCGCGTTGAAGACGAACCACGTGGCGTCTGTTTAGGTCACCGCGTTGGGCGCAGCGTGCGACCAAAACGGACACGCGGACGCGGGCCGCTGTCCGCGCGGCCACCCAAACGGCCCAAAACGGACGGCCCAGCGCGTCCGTTTGGGTCGCGCGGTTGAAGATGCCCTTAACTCTTTTTAAGAATATGAACGATGTCGTCTATGGTTTGGGCCCTCACTTTTTTTTTTTTGACATCCTTGTTTGAAGCGTCCCCTCACAGATCGGCTCAAGGGCCTCTGGTTGAAGAAATCAAGAAACTACCAAGGAGTTTCGTGATGGCTTCAGTATCTCATGTGCATCGTTCAGGTAATAAGGTTGCACATAGTTTAGCTTAGGATGGCTGCAAAAATAAGTTTTGTAAGACCTGGTTAGGTCAGGTACCAGACTATGTATTAGCAAGAGTGGCGGCTGAGGCCGAGTTTTAATAAAATGCAGCCAATTTGATCTCAAAAAAAAAAAAGATGAGGATTGGTGTTAGTATTGGATTCAGGTCTCAGAATGTTTCTTTTTTCTGCTAGCAGTACTCTGTGCTTGATCAGTTACGTGGAAATTTATCAACGACATAGTACATTTGTGGCAATGGCGAATTGTCTCGCATCTCATTCAGCCATTCAAGATCCGCAGTTCCATTTTGGCTGACATTTTCTTCTTATGACCAGATATGGGATCAGCATCTTGGAGTCACCGCGACTCCACTCTCCACCAATGATAGGGAACAGCATCTTGGACTCATCTTGTACATGCTCCGTGACCTGGGGATAAAAGCCGCGATTCCTATTCTCCGCTCGCTGCGATCCCTACGATCGCTCCCGCCTGAAGCTAGTCGTTGCTGGGCTAGGCCCATTTAACAAGGATTCTCATTGTTTCGTTCGTGCGTACGAGTGGTTTTTTGGCTGAGAATTCTCTGACCCGATTTTCTTTGGTTTTTCGCGGTTTTAAAGTTCTAAAGTTTCCAGACAGTTTTTCAGTTTAATTTGGTTTATCTGTTTGTTTTTGCGGTTGGTTTCCTTTTTCGTTTTTCTTCCCTTTTTCCCTTTTTCTTTTCATTCTTTTCATTTCATGTTTTCATTTACGTTTTTCTTTTTATTATTATTTTCAAATTATGAAAAGTGTTCATTTTAAAAAAATGTTCAATTCTGGAAAATGTTTAGTCCTGAAAAAGTTTAATTATGAAAAGTTGAATTTCCAAAAATGTTTAGATTTTAAAAATATTGAATTTAAATGTTCGCGTTTGAAAAATGTTCGATTAGGAAAATGTTTGTGTTTGAAAATGTTCGATTAGGAAAATGTTCTGGTTTAAAAAATGTTCGATTTTGAAAACTGTTTGATTTTTGGAAATTATTCAGATTATGAAAAATGTTCGCGTGAAAAATGCTCGATGTTGGAAAATGTTTGATTCTTGGAAATTGCACTTATTTTGAGAAATGTTCGTATTTGGAAAATGTTTGATTTTGAAAAATGTTCGGGTTTAAAAAAAGTTTGATTTTAAAAACTGTTTGATTTTCGAAAATTGCTCGGATATTGAAAAAGAACAAACAGAAAATAGAAAATCCTAAACTGTTCGAAAAATGTTTCTTAAAAAGAAAATTCTGTTTTGCCGCAGGCGAAAAGACCGATGGGATTGTCGAATGAAACAATACAACTATGGAGGAAAATAATCTGGACTCACGCGCGCACGCGGGAACGCGACACACATCTTGATACCCAGTTATACAAGTTTTACTATGATTGGCGATTTTAGGAACCATCCAACCAGTTTAATCCAACGGTGGAAGAATTAGTAGTACTGGAAAGTACACAGAAATAATTACTGGAAAGTACTGAAAAGTACTGAATTATTTTATTTGCTAAAAGGGTAAATATGTCATTTGCGTCCATTGCCCCCACCTGTCTGCATCTCTCCCCAATCAGTTAGTATTTTTCTTTTGATGTTACTCTCTCCCTCAGATCCGACACCGACTCTCGGGTCTGCCAAGTCGCCGGCCATGGAAGCGCTGTTGCGGATGCGGGCCACACCGTCCTCCTCCTCAGTGGTAAAGGGAGGTGGTTGTGGGGCTGGGAGGCCGGGAGGGGGAGCAGCCACTCGGGCGAGATAGTTTCCGAAAGCAGGAACAACCCGCCAAGGTAACCCGAGCACTGACGTTCCGGATCTGGGCCGCTTGTCTTCTCCGGCGGGAGCGGCAGCTCGAGGGGCGGTGACCGAGGCGGGAGCACCACGACGAGCTCGCTGTTCGCCAATGAGCTCCTGGCGGGCAACATCTGCCCGTCCGGCCACCACGTCGCGGCGGCTGCCGCGCCAAGGCGGCGCGCCTGGTCGTGCTCTTCGTCGGCTTTCTGGCCCAGCTCACCCTGCTGCCTCGCCGCCGCGTGAAAGGGTATCGTGGCGCCGATCTTTACAACGAGGAGCCCGTGCACAAGGAGCTGCACGAGCTTTGCATCACCGTCAGGAGGGCTCTCTCAGGGGCATCATCTTCTGTATGCACGCCGACGGCCGACCTGCTCAGGAACCCTGGTAACATGTGCAACCCAGAAGGGCGCTGCAAGAACCACACGATTCAGTCGAGTTGCCCGTAGAAGAGAAATTGGCATGCCTTTGGTAGATTTTGCCTTGCTGCTAAGTGGAGGTGCTTCATTTGGATCAGTTGGAACGAGCTGATGCTGCTACACGACGGTAGACAGATGGGAGCTTAGAAATAACTTCAACCAATGGTCTGTTCAACATCCCAGATGCAAACATGTGCCCAGTCCAATCCCCTTCTGATGCTATGAATTTGGTGCTGTTGAGGGAAAAACACCGTGCTTCTAGACCAACAACAATGAACAATAGAAGCAATTGATATGCATCCACATTATCTACCTAGTGATCACTGTTATTTAATGTCCTTTCAGTATTTGCTGCAACTGATTTTCTATGTTTTCTTGCAATATCTTGACTGTCCATTTAATGGGAAGAACATATCAGGATGCTGCAGCAGCTGTATGCATTTGGTAGATCTTGCAGGAAGTGAGAGGGTTGACAAGTCAGAAGCCACGGGGGCAGATTGAAGGAGGCTCAGCATATTAACAAGTCACTTTCTTGCCTAGGAGATGTCATCACTGCCTTAGCTTAGAGCATCTTCAACAGATGCGCTATATAGGCCATATCTGACGCGTCGGCTACGGCGGGCGGCACGCTCGTCCAAGCGCGAAAAATTCCCCGCGCTGAAACTTCCTCTTCCGCGTCGCCGCCCGAGCGCCCAATCCGTCGTCTCCGCGCGCCGCCGGCGATCCCGACGATGGACGACCCCTCCCTACTATGTCCCACCCTCCGCCGCCGCCACTTCCGCCGCGCCACCGCCAAACCCTAGCGGCGGCGCCGACGGCGGCAACCCAACGGCTGCCGCGCGCGCGCTCTTCGTCCCGCCGCGCGGGCACCGCACGCGAGCGCTGCCGCCGCGCGGATGGTACATCATTTGTTTCATGAATTATGTGTGATTATTTGATCTTTGTGATTGCAAAATAGTCTAGAAAACTGTTTTCCGCGCCCGCGCGCGCTGTATTTTGCCGCGCCCGGCGGAGGGACGATTTTTTCCGCCCGCGCACGCGCTGCATATTAGCGCGTCCGGCAGGGGAAAAAAAACGGCCCAGCGCGCGCTAGCTGTTTACCGCGCGCAGAATCTGAGGTTTAGCGCGCCGCGATTTAGCATGCGCTTGTAGCTATGGATACTAATACTTCTGATCAGCTAATTGATCGGTCAATCTTGATGTATATTAGCTTATGCAAGTATGTTGCACATATTAGCATCATAGTGTAAATTCATGCAATAATAACACTGGTAATGGCTCGAGTCTTTTTGTTGGAGTATAATCAAGTGAGTATACTAATAGTACTGAGATGTCTCGCTGATCCGGCCGTGGATGGCTATCAATGTCCTGATTACAGTATTCTTGCCATAATATATTGTAATACAGATACAGTAATGCAGCATGAAAAAATATCTGTCAAATAAAGTGTTCTCAAATTTGGCACAAGAAACACGGTAGGGAGCAACCACGGACCCAAATGAAATCATTTTTGTTGTAATATCATTAAATTTCACATCTCAAGCTCTCATGCCAGTATGTTAGTGCAATTTAACATTGTAAGCTAGATTCAGTAAAGCACCACAATTACTCAGCATGTAAAAAGGTTTTGCATTCAGGGTCTATCACGAAGTGAACAAACGAACAAGAATACACGAATACAATGTTCCAAATAATTGAAGCAGTGCCAGGTAAGCATTACAAGGACGGATTACTTCGATCTGGAAGCATATAGCTATAGGCTAATAGATATGTAGCTTATCTCACACAAGACTACAAGTGTGAAATGTCCTGTTTAAGCTAAAGATACTCCCTTTGCTAGATTGTGTTACTTCAAGACAACTGGATGGATTACTTTGATCAGGGACCTGTGGATGTGCGGGATCACACCTCCACCAGCAATGGTACCCTTGATGAGGGTATCCAGCTCTTCATCTCCACGGATGGCCAGCTGAAGATGGCGAGGGGTGATACGCTCCACCTTCAGATCCTTACTGGCGTTCCTAGCCAGCTCCAGGACCTCAGCAGTAGTGTACTCCGGGATAGCAGCAGAGTAGACCGCTGCAGTAGCAGCACACGGCCATATGCCTGAGTCCTATCCTTCAGCTGAAAATGGATACAGCCAACAGGGCACTGTAATATAGCATAGCAAAATAGTTAGTACATGGATGGTATCTCACAATTCTGAGAAACATGCTGGCAGTGGCAAAGTAATAAATAAAAACTGGCAGTTTGCAAACAGTCAAGACACAACAGTTCAGAAACGTTTAATAACGCAATTTAGCATCATAACCTTGACAACATATATTGGATATGTGTTTTGATTGTAATTGGGATAATATTCCTTACATGTGCACACCCGTGGAAGCTTCTATACTATAATATCCCTTCCAGTCTGAAGAGAAAATGCGCCTCCTGCTTGCCAAGAACTCCAAGCAGCTGAAGTTTTTGGATCAAAAGGGTGTTGAAGCTCACAAGATCGATGAGACTTAAAATTTGGTCACGAAGTTTGTCGACAAAAATAGGAATAGTTGTGAGTTATTGCTAAGGTTTCAAAAAGATAGGCATAGTAAGGGATGAAGAACTGTGTCCACAAATGAAGGACTTAATCCAAGAGTTATTGCTATGGTTCTGCATTTATATCTCATGATTTTATTATAACTCCACTGCTCATGTATTGGAAAAAGGCTTGTTGAATGATCAAGATCCTTATATGCTTTAATCATATAGATGAATAAACATTCCTGAATACTCTAAGTTTCATTCTTAGTAATATTAAATTGCATATCCCCTGAAAACTATATTGCATCAAAAGACCGATGACACCGCTCTTTGCAAGTTTGTCAATGTGGCAAGAAAAACTAGAGTGCTTCCAGATACAGTGAAGCAATATCGCAGGCCAAAATTTTGGATTCAGTTATCTCAGGCGTAACTAGCCAGATTTAGCAATGGGGCTTTAAGTATACTACTTAGAAGATCCGTGTGATTCAGTGGTCTATATGATCTAGTTTACACTCATATACAGACTCAAGCAGGCGATACTCCAACTTTCTGAAGCTATTCAACATAAGGATATTAGAAATAATTTGTTTGAGGCTCAGGTACTACAGACAAACACGGGTACACTAGTGTATACGAGCCTTAAACAGTTCAAGCACGGGTACTACAGCCGAACAAATTTTCACGAAAAATAGAATCAATGGCATTAATCATACCAGAAGTTGAGCGGCCGAGTCAGGCGAGGTGCAGAAATGTGCGTCCGGCGAGCGTCGGCGGCTGCTCTCCGAACTTCCACCTCCAACGGTGTCGGCGTTGTCCCCGCAGAGCCGCCCAGACAGCATCTACACCTACACCAGCACCGACGAACCCATTGATGTTGCCATCGCGGTCCACGGGGTCGCGCGCCCGTGAGAAAATAGCTGCAGAAGGGAAGGTACTGAAGACGGAATTGGGAAGCTCCTGCGTCGCCGTAGGGGCTCGGCGGCGGCCAGGATTTGTCGCCGTCGTGACGCGGGAGGCAGAGGTTGGGGAACCGCCGGGATTGAGATCGAGGAGCTCGTGATGCGGTCGTGCGAGGTGGGACTGTTGCCTGCGAGCTTACCATAATACCCCTAGGACGTTAATTTTGAAATGCATAATTAACTGGCCTAATCGGACGGACAGAATTAATTACAGCGGTAGTACTGGGTAGCACTGGGTAGTACTGGCCAATCACCGTAACACAGCTCACCCAGTTATGGGCCGAGCCCATTGCTTCCGTAGTGTACGCGGAGCCGAACGGAAGCTCCGCTTAGAGCGGCGAATAGAGACACCCGATAAAAGCCAACGTCGACCTACATCGATGCCGGTGATGACATCCCCATGCTTCTGGGCTGGACACGGTGAACCAAGGCTTGAGTAGTTGATGATGTTTAGGATTCAGAAAGGGAAATATATACATCATTTGGTACTTGTCATCTGTATTTATGCAAGTCATCTTGATGTAGACTGTCTCAGCTCACTCGGAATTTGGGGGAAGTAAGCAGAAAGTTCTTATGTAGTATATGAATTTCTTGTTACTGTTCTCTGATGACCCTAAGAGTCTAGCTTCTTGCTACAAATCATGTAGTATTCGCGTATTTGTTTCTAATTGCAAGACCTGAAAATGCAAATGCAAATCTTGTATGTTCTGAACAATAAGTACTATGCTGTGGTTTCTCGTTTCTTAATTTCTGAAGACAACCTCTACACACTTGCTCGGCACAAGATGCAATGCCTCATGTCCAGCAACAAAAAAAATCTGGTGTCAGTATAAACATACAGGATGATATTATGCTTCCTATCATAGAAATTCACAGAGAAATTTAGATGTTCCCGGACAAAACCGAACAAGGAAGTACTAATTAACACTAAAAGTTACTCCGCTTCAAAATTAAAGGTGCTACTTCAATCGCCAAATACAAGCAGGACATACACAAATGGATCCCTTGTTCTTTTTATTGCTACAAAATGATAGTTGGGATATTACAGTACAGGGAAGACAAGAGCTTCACATGCCCAAGTACACTTGTACGAATCCAGCACTTTGATACAGTTCAATACACTCTCGAATAACTACAAAATTATCAAACCCTATCAGACTATCATGCATCATTGTGCACCAGAGCAGCTTCAGACCATCATCGCCTTCACGTCAGTACTAACGCGACCTGTGATCTGCTCCCACTGCACCTTCTCTTGAAACCACGGTCATGCTGCCTCTGATCGTCGAATCCCGTCCTCTTCCTGCCATCGAAACGTTCGCGCTGGTAGCCATACGAAGCTGTCATGTTGCCCATGGCGTCGACATGGTGCGGGGCCACTGGGTAACCGCCGCCACCGTAAGCGTAAGGACTGCCGCCGTAGCCGTAGTACATGGAAGGATCGGCTGACCACGGCATCCCACCAAAGAAAGCGGCATCGTAGCATGCCGGGGCAAATGGAGGAGCATCGTAGCAGCCGTACTGATGACCGGCATGGTTGGCGGCGCGCGCTCCCGCTGCGTCCTTCGTCTCCTGCTCCTTCTTTCTTGGCTCAGGCGCCGCAGCTGGATTCGACGTCGATTCGCTTCTGTCGCGGTCCTCCGAGGCGGCACCCTTCTTGGAAGAAACTTGGCTGTGTTGCGAGGCCGCCGGACTCTGTTTTTCAGTTTTTTCACCGGAAGCGTTGCTGGCCCTGGCGGCGAGGATGTTGGAGATGGTTGTGCGCAGCGCCAGGTTGGGGATCAGATCGTCTGCGCGCGCCGGCGCCCCGCACACGCACTTGGAGTTGGCGACGATGTGGTCTCGGATGCATCTGTCACAGAAGCTGCTGAAGCAGCACTTGCTCGTCACCACCGCGTCAGCCATCACCTTCTTGCAAATCTTGCAGTGGAGATCCGAGGGGACGCCATCGTCGTCGTCGACTGGTGCCACCGGAGCAGGCGGAAGCACCGACGTCGCCTTCCCGAAGTCGAATCTCGCGTCGCCGTTGGTGGGGCAGTGCTGGATGAAGTGGCCCGGGACGCGGCACCTGCGGCAAACGTAGCCGGCATGCGGCGCCGGCCCATGATATGCTGCGCCCCGGTGATTGTAACGAGACGGCCCCTCCCACTTGAGTTCCGCGGCGTCGATCACCGCGCTGATAGCCTTGGCCTCGTCGTCCTCCTCGGCTCCCGCCGACGCGCTCGACTCCGACGAAGAGCCGCCGCCTTCTTGCGTCGCCTTGGGGCGTTGAGTGGGTGTCGACACGATAGCATCGGCCGGAGGCCCGGCGACTCGGCGCACCACCACCGTCGTGTTGCGCAGGACCAACGCGCTGTCGTCCGTGTACTCCTCGCCAGTCTGTGTGTCGGAGATCGCGATGTCCTCCCTGGGACCCCGGCCGCGCGTCCGGCCGTGGCCGTGGCGGCTTGTCCCCATGATTAGGCGCTTCACCTCGCCCACGGAGATGGAGGGCGCCGCGACAGGTAGAGAGAACGTGTCCACGCCGCTCCGGTACCGGTAGTACACCGCCATCCTTCCCTCGGGATTGATCAGCGACCGACGCACGGAGACGAGCGCACTCGCTCGCCGGAGGAGATCGATGGATGTATGTGTAGCAGCGACGCGGGGGAAATATGCATCTCAGCCATCAGGGTGCATGGCCTTATATCCTTGGGCAGTATGAATCCGAGAAGGTTTCGAGCCTGTCCTGAACCGCCTTTGGGTTAACATGTCCGAGTATAAAGTGGTACGCGGTTTCGCTGTCAGTTTCCTTCCCTAATTCGATCGCACCGGAAAAGTGCAGACGTCCGTGTCTTGTGTTTGCTGTCAGTCATAGTGTCATACCTTCCAAACATGGTTCACCAAGGATCCGGCTGGCTTTCATGTTTGTAGGGCGAAGCGTTGCTCACCTCCCGATTTGGATACAAGCATCAATTCGGCTATTTTCGTGCTGACTTGTTTTTTTTTTAGATATGGGAGCATAGCTCCGGCCTCTGCATCAATCGATGCACACAGCAATTTATTAAATAAAATGTCGATGTCAAGTACTTATTACATAAAGATGGACTGGTAGTCGAAGAGAACTAAAAATATCAAAACAAAACATCTGTAGATGGAAAGTGTGCAAAAACTATCCATCTAGAATTCTGCTAATGTGCCGTCAGTAGCCCGGAAATAGCAATCCTGATTGACCTCCAGGAGCCGGTTGCATCCAGAAACCATGGTATCCCGCTGGTCCGCCGGGAGCAAATATGCCCATAGTTGTATCCAATGCGTCGCACGAAGAATAACCTGCAAAAAATTTGTACCCTTTTGTTTATTAAAGATGATATCATTCCGGCTAGTCCAAATCGACCAACAAATTGCCGAAACACCAATTCGAATATATGTTTTATCCTTCTTATTCACTTTATTTAGCCAATTACCAAACATATTAGTTATATTGGAAGGAGGTGGAATTAGGTACCAGCGCACCTCTTCGCTCGTGACCTCAGGCGATTAGGGTTATCTGCCTCCCGTCGGCGGCCGCCTCCGATCTGGCCGCCTCTGTGGCCGTCGGGCCATGGAGGTGGGGCAGATCGCGGCCCTCGTCGGCGGGAGGGCTCCGTTTCCCAGTTTTGGGAGCTTTGTTTCCCGTCTTTAGGGCTTCTGTTTGTAGGGGCGGCGCTCAGGTGGTGGTGGTGGCGCCTCGTGCAATAATATTTCCCCGGCTTCAACCCCATCTCGACGGCTACGTCGCGAAGCTTGTGGATATGGTGTGGTCTTCGAGGATTTTGTCTGGCTGTGGGGATCTTCGGATCGTCAAGGAGCTTCATCGGCAGTTCATCCTACTTCTTCGTCTCCGGGACGGATGTGGTCTTTTCGACCCGTTGGGCGACTTCCCGTCCGCAATCAACAACGTCGAGGCTAGCTCGGGGAGGAGCAGCAGCGGCAGCGCGCCATCGACACGGTCTGGAGGTTGAAGATGAAGGGCTTCTCAAGGATCTCGTTGTAATTTTCGTTTTTCTTGAGCTGCTTTGTACTGTTCGGTGTTTCTTTTAATGGCAGTGTCCTATTCGCAAAAAAAAAATATTGGAAGGAGGTGGAATATTATATGTAAAAAATATCATTCTCCAAACAATCTTCGCAAAAGGACAATGAAGAAATAGATGATCAACAGTTTCATCATTATTACAAAAACAACATTTTTGGCATCCAGTCCATTTCCTCTTTGCCAAATTATCCTTAGTATGCAATACTCTATTACTTAAGAACCACATGAAAATCTTAATTTTTAGAGGAACCTTAATCTTCCATAAGTATTTCCGTAAAAATCTGGTATGGCCATTCATAAGATCAAGGTACACAGATTTAACAGAAAATATACCAGATTCATTTAGGTTCCAAACAAACATATCCGGTTCATTAGAAAGATGAATAGACATGAGCCTCTGACATAAGTGTAACCACAAATTGTATTTATAATCATTAAAAATTCGTCTATAACCAATATTCAGCGGTGTATTTGCTAATACAGTAGAAACCAACTCATTTTTCCGTTGGACAATATTATATAAAGACGGATATTGTAAAGCTAGAGGACAATTACCCAGCCAAGTATCCTCCCAAAACCTCACTGATAGACCATTACCGACTTTGAACCTCCCCCTCTTAAAGAACTCCGGTTTAACCCGCATAAGCCCCTTCCAAAAAGGTGAATCTGTGGGTTTAGCCTCTACCTGAGCCAACGTTTTGTTTTTGATATATTTATTGTGAAGTAGTTGTTGCCACATCCCTTCCTCCTGCAGCAATTTGAAAAGCCATGTGCTTAAAAGACATAAGTTTTTCAATTCAAACACCTCAATTCCCAAACCTCCCTGATCCTTAGGCCTGCAAACTATATTCCATCGAGATAATCTATACTTCTTCTTATCATTCTCCTCTTGCCAAAAAAAACGAGAACGATAATAATCAAGTCTCTTGTGTACCCCTTTAGGAATTTCTAGGAAAGATAACATAAACATAGGTAGGCTCGTAAGAACAGAATTTACAAGCACTAAGCGATCCCCATAGGACATCATTTTTTCCTTTCCAACATCCTAATTTTGAGGCAAAACGGTTCTCCATCGGATTCCATTCAGAATTACGAAGTCGTCTGTAGTATATAGGAACCCCTAAGTAACGTAGAGGTAAAGTCCCAGATGTACACCCAAAGATAGTTTTATATTGATGCTCAAAGTCTGTAGCTTTACCGAAACAAAACACCTCACTCTTATAAAAATTAATTTTAAGACCTGATAATTGCTCAAAAATACAAAGAATGAGTTTCATATTAACAGCCTTAACTAAGTCGTGTTCCATAAACAAAATGGTATCATCAGCGTACTGCAAAACTGAAACTCCTCCCTCGACAAGATGTGGAATGAGGCTTCCAACTTGACCCTCCTCCTTAGCCCTAGCTATCAAAATAGCCAACATATCGTCAACAATATTAAAAAGGATAGGTGCTGACTTGTGGTGACGTGATCTTTTCTTCCTTAAAAAAACTTGCTATATATACATCTACGCCACAAAAAAATAGCTTTTTCATGCCAATATGTTGTTGACAAATATATGAGGCAACACCAACTCATGCAAATCACCGAGAAACCAAGCTAAGTTGTCTAGTTTTTTCACGTGTTTTGTTCTTTCTTCCTTTGAATGACCATCACTAACCAGAGCCTCTTCATAAAATAATAAAGGGTGTGCCTATGTCTCAATTGACTGAAATTTTTTTAAGTTTCAGTCACTTCAGAAAAATGCAACTGCAGTTCAAAGAAAAGTGCAACTCGGTTCAGTTGCACATTTTGCACTTTTTTAACAGAAAAGTGCAACTCAAAGCATATTTTTGTAAGTGACTTAGACTTAAGAAAATCTCAGTTGACTGAGACATAGCAAAACAGAAGAATAAAAGTTGTAAGATACAATTTCACTTTGACCAAACAAAATTCCACATTCTAGCTTTCCGATTGTCAATGCAAATGTTCAAATTGGCAGCGAGGACATACAGCCTAAAAGTGTTGTCACCCTCGTTGCTTGCTTGCCGCATGCACGTTTCATTGAAAAGAAGATGTTCAAGTAATTAGGGCTTTTGGATCGAGAATAAGATCCAAGGCAGCAATTAAATTAAACCTTAAAGATCAAAACGATTATGCACTGATGCAAAATTTAAAAACAAAATCAGAATTTAACAACTAAAGGGGTGCAAAATCTATAGATAAATAATCAATCTCTATAAGTAAATACACAATTAGAGGTATACCACTGGGACGTATGTGAATGTAAATGTTTGACAAAGCATCAACATTACAATATCTAGAGGAAAATGCAAGATTAATTGGAAGGCAGTTTGTAGGCCCAAACACCTTGAAGGCTTGCGGATTCTCCACTTAGAGAAATTTGCACGTGCCTTCCATCTTAGATGGCCTTGGTTCGAGTGGCGTGACCTCAACAAACTTTGGATGGGAATGAGAACCCTTGTGATGTGGTGGGCATGGAGCTCTTCTACGCCGCTACCAAAATCTCCATTGGTAACGGAAACATTCCCCTTTTTGGGAGTCATCTTGGCTGAACGGAAGGAGCCCAAAGATATTGCCCCTCTCGTGTTTGAAGCTTCCACCCGCAAGAATTGGAAGGTCAATCAAGCCTTGCACAACAATGCTTGTATTTCAAATATCAAGATGGACTTGAATCTAACGATACCGCACATCCAACAATACATCCAATTATGGTCTGAGCTCAACACTATCTAACTTAGAGAAGATGTGGAGGACTCAATTGCGTGGACTCTCACCTCTAGTGGGTAGTATTCTTCGCCTTCGTCCTACAACATGCAATTCTTTGGAGCCACGAACTCTAGCATGAATAATATGGTGCGGAAGGCTTGGGCTCCACCTAAGATATAATTCTTTGCTTGGCTACCCACTCAAAATAGAATTTGGACAGCAGAACATCTCAAGAGGGGAGGATGGACAAATTGCGGCCTTTGTCCGCTTTGCAAGCAAATTCAAGAGATGGTGGCGCACTTCTTCTCCCATTGTCGCTACACCAAGCGGCTTTGGAGCATGGTGAAAGATTGGCTTGGGCTCCAAGCTATTCGGATTCATGAGTGGTCCATTGACCTCTCCATTGATGAGTGGTGGTCCTCCATGACATACAAGTTTACTTCAAATAGGAAGGCAATGACACCGCTAACCATGCTCATTAGCTGGAGAATTTGGAAAGAAAGGAATGCAAGGGTTTCTCCAAACAAGTCCGCTCTGCCACATATTCTTCTTGAGCTCATAAAGTGCGAGACTAGGCTTTGGGTCACCGCAGGTGCCGAAAATTCGAGTGTTGTAATGCCGGGAGAGTAATCCCTTTTTTTGTAACTTCTGCGTTGCACTTTGTCATGTCATGACACTTCTCCTTATTTAATGTAATGAGGCAAATCTTTTGCCTATGTGTCAAAAAAAAGATCCTAAGACTCTAGCTTCTTACTATAAATCATGTAGTATTTGTGTATGTGTGTCTGATTGCAATACCTGAAAATGCAATGCAAATCTTGCATGTTCCGAAGTTCCGAAAAATAAGTACTATGCAGGGGATTCTTCGTTTCTTAATTTCTGAAGAGTGTGCTTTCCTGAAGACAACCTCTGCACACTTTGGTCGGCACAAAGATGCAATGTCGCATGTTCAGCAACAATAAAAAATCTGATGTCAGCATAAACATACAGGATGATATGTATGCTTCCTATTAGAGCAATTCACAGAGAAATTTAGATAATCCTGGACAAAACCGAACAAGGAAGTACTAATGAACACTAAAAGTTACTCCGCATCCATAGGGTGGTATGACTTCAATCGCCACTTCTTTTGGCTACTGGCACGAATACAAGCATAACATGCACAAATGGATCCTTGTTCCTTTTATTGCTTCAAAAGGATAGTTGGGATGTTACAGTTACAGGGAAGACAAGAGCTTCACATGCAGTACACTTGTACGAATCCAGCTCTTTGTTACAGTTCAATATACTCTCGAATAACTACAAAATTATCAAACCCTATCCTTCATCGGAAAAAGAAATCAAGCCCTATCAGACTATCCTGGATCATTGGGCACCAGAGCAGCTTCAGACCATCAGCACTTCACGTCAGAACTAACGCGACCTGTGATCTGCTCCCACTGCACCTTCTCTTGAAACTGCGGTCATGCTGCCTCTGATCGTCGCATCCCGTCCTCTTCCTGCCGTCGTGGCGTTCGCCCTGGTAGCCATACGAAGCTGTCATGTTGCCCATAGCGTCAGATTGCTGCTGGCCCATCGGGTAACCGCCGCCACCGTAAGCGTAAGGCATGCCGCCGTAGCCGTAGTACATGGAAGGATCGGCTGGCCACGGCACCCCACCAAAGAAAGCAGGATCGTAGCACGCCGGGGCAAAAGGAGGAGCGTCGTAGCAGCCGTATTGATGACCGGCATGGTTGGCGGCGCGCGCTCCCGCTGTCTCCGTCGTCTCGCGCTTCTTCTTTCTTGGCTCATGCGCCGCCGCTGGAGCCGATGTTGAATCGCTCCCATCGCTGTGCTCCGAGGCGGCGCCCATCTTGGAAGAAACTTGGCTATGTTGCGAGGTGGCCGCGACCGGGTTGCTGTCACCGGAAGCGCTGCCGGCCCTGGCGGCGAGAATGTTGGAGATGGTTGTGCGCAGCGCTGAATTAGGAACCAGCTCGTCTGCGCGCGCCTGCAACCCGCACACGCACTTGGAGTTGGCAACGATGTGGCCTCTGATGCACCTGTCGCAGAAGCTGCTGAAGCAGCACTTGCTCGTCATCACCGCGTCAGCCATCACATTCTTGCAAATCTTGCAGTGGAGATCCGCGGGGACGCCATCGTCGTCGTCGACTGGTGCCACCGGAGCAGGCGGAAGCACCGACGTCGCCTTCCCGAAGTCGAATCTCGCGTCGCCGTTGGTGGGGCAGTGCTGGATGAAGTGGCCGGCCGGGACGCGGCACCTGCGGCAAACGTAGCCGGCATGCGGCGCCGGCCCATGATATGCTGCGCCACGGTGATTGTAACGAAACGGCCCCTCCCACTTGAGTTCCGCGGTGTCGATCACCGCGCTGATAGCCTTGGCCTCGTCGTCCTCCTCGGCTCCCGCCGACGCGCTCGACCTCGAGGAAGAATCCGACGAAGAACCGCCGCCATCTTGCGTCGCTTTGGGGCGTTGAGTGGGTGTCGACACGATGGCGTCGGCCGGAGGCCCAGCGACTCGGCGTACAACCACCGTCGTGTTGCGCAGGACCAACGCGCTGTCGTCCGTGTACTCCTCGCCGGTCTGCGCGTCGGAGATCGCGATGCCCTCTCTGGGACCCCGGCCGCGCGTCCGACCGTGGCCGTGGCGGCTAGTCCCGATGATTAGGCGCTTCACCTCGCCGACGGAAATGGAGGGCGCCGCGACAGGCAGAGAGAAGGTGTCCACGCCGCTCCTGTACCGGTAGTACACCGCCATCCTTCCCTCGGGATTGATCAGCGACGACGCACGGAGACGAACTCACTCGCTAGCCGGAGGAGATTGATTAGCGAGGCGAGGAAACTATGCATCTCAGCCATCAGGGTGCATGGCCTTATATCCTTGGGCAGTATGAATCCGAGAAGGTTTCGAGCCTTTTCCTGAACCGCCTTTGGGTTAACTTGTCCGAGTATGAATCCTAGTACTCCTAGTACACGGTTTCGCTTTCAGTTTCCTTCCCTAATTCAAAAGCACCGGAAAAGTGCACGACGTCCGTGTCAGTCAGACCTTCCAAACATGGTTGAGCATCCGGTTGGAAAATGTTGGTAGGGCGAAGCGCTTGGGGTTGCTCGCCTCCCGATTTGGATACTCGGCTATTTTCGTGCTGACTTGTGGTGACGTGGTATTTTCTTCCTTACAAAAAAACTTATTATAATTGTTAAAGTATAGAGTGAAGAGACACAAAGGAATGAAGCAAATGATTCTCTTATTTCATTGCAATGTGGGAGACCCACTTATATACAGGCTGAAGGGGTGTGTTGGGGAGACACCTCTTCCCAACGTGACACCTCCGGGAGGCATCCCTCCCATACACAATTGATCACATATTTTATTTCCTAACACTCCCCCTTGATCAATTTGTCGTCTGTATATTGCAATCCAAAGACTCCTCCTAAAAAACCCTGTGGGAAAAATTGAGGAGAAATATTATAACGATATGCCACCGAAAACTCCTTTAAAACCCAGTGGGAAAAATTAAGGAGAAACCATGTGTCATACGTCCGCACTTGTATTTATATTGTCTCGTTAAAAACCTTATATGAGAAACCTTAGGGAAAACTCATAAAGGGAAAAAGAGTACAATATCAGTGATCGGAAGATCATCAATGAGTTATAACAAGAGATTTACTCCCCCTCAACATTGCAAACCTGAAGGTTGTCTCATACCAATTCCGCAAACTTAATTATGAAATACAACTGTTGGTAGAGATACTGTGAATATCACAATATTTTGTTTGCAAATTACCCTCTTACATTTCTGTAATTTATGAGGATAAATATAACTCATAAGCAATACAAGTGACATTATCATGGTAGATAATGATAGGTGATTCGAATGAATCTCCACATGAACTCACATGTGGCCAATCATTCTGCGAATTCATACACATCTTGTGATGTTTCATATAATTTCCGCAGAATGATCACCGGAAGGACTCATTTAGAGTCTATTCTGAAGACTACCTTCTGAATACTCTTCCAGTAAATCCAGTCTTTGATATGGCATTGTTGGGATCAGATAATTAGCCACTATCAAATATCACACATTGGTTTCATCTTAATTTTCATACTAGAATTAATCAAGAGTTTTGTGTCTTGGATATATCTTAGAATAATCCATACACAAACCTTATACCTTTCGGGGGATTGCACTCTCAATAAATTGCCAACAAACATAATGTCAGGCCTGACGTATTTTGCAAGATATCTCAGTGCTCCGATGGTAGATATGGAACTTCAGCTCCATCTATCACTTCACCATCTTCCCACCTTTTCAAGGATTGAATCCCATATTAGGTATAATATGACCATATGTGTCTCTGATATTATATATCCGTATTGAACTTATTCAATATTTTGGGATATATGAAGATTGATATATATTTATTCCTTTATTCCTGGGGGAACAAGCTCAAGTTAAAAACTTAAGCACGATTTGGTTTGATCCAAATCTCCGTCTTAAAATTATTGTGTGTATCTCAAATGTCTCGATAAAGACATTGATGATAACATCATCAACACCACTTAGGTGACGTAAAATCCAATTAAGGATTTATTCATGAGTACACATCAACAATCATTGATATTAGAGTTATCCTTATCATGGAAGAACTCACACAATCGGTTGTACCACATAATTACTTCCGATTACTCCAAGTCATAGAATGACTCTAGAAATTTCCCACACACATGTTGCGATTTTCCTTTGGATTCAGAATATTAAGTCCTTCAATGACTTCAATATATAAGTCCAAATTGAGTGACCCGTGGGAGTATGCAGGCACTACTACATACATCAACCACATGGATCTGTACTGCCAATGACATTTAGTATCGAAACATGATTCCACTCATACCAAGAAGGTATATCACATCATGACTGATGTCGAGTTTCTGCGAAAAACCCTTCTGCTACAAAAGCCTCGCTTTATCACCACCTCGTTCTCTCTTCCCTTATGGGAGATACTTATGAGGAGAAGGTTTTACTATCGTGAATACCTCTCTCTGATGAGCGAGCGCTATTCTTCCTCAATTGCTTCCTTTCATTTGAACCAATATAAGTGCAACAACACTCTCCATGGATTTTGGTTCAGGGCCCAAAAGGATTTTAGCAATTCCCAGGAAGATTTATATGTCGACATATGTAGACTTTCTCATATACGATTCTCATGAATCTGTATCATTTGTGGAATTCTCATTGTGCCTCTCAACTCATTGTGACTTCCCATAACAACAGAGTCAAGGTGTTTCGATGTCCCAGAACACAAAAATGTGTGCACACTGTGCTGGGTCATGGATGATAGACATCCTTCAGGTGTCATTCAACCTTAGGTTGAACCACATTTAGTGATTGGGAGACCATCTCTTTTGTTCCAACAAAAACAAAGAGAACTTAGTCTCATATGATCAGAATTCTCCCCCTCTTGCTCTCATATGGGGAGACGAGTGGTTTATTAGGTACCTCCACTCAATCCGATACATGACCAAAATGACACCTTTGTCACTAGTAAATATATTGGCAGATTATTTGCAATAAAATGCAAATTTATCATAACCTGAACCTATAGTTCAGTTTTTTAAGTACGTTGATCAAATGTCAACGACATTTCTTAGCCATTTCCTAGCATTCCATGTGGTACACATCTCCCCCTAATGCCAGAAAATGTCCTTATTGCAAAAGCAATCAGCGTACAGGCCCCTAACTCCCTTTTCAGGGTTAAGGTATGTGACGGATTAACAATCATACCACAGTTATTCCTCACATAGATCCCAAATATATGTGAGGGCCCATGACATACGCCGGGGTGGTGATATCGGATGCAACCGATTACCGCAGATGGGAAATCCTATTTCCACGTACAAACTGCAAGGGGACGCAGTATTAGACATGCGGCGTGTGATTCCGCATGTTACCACCAACTAAATGTTGGCAAATCACAATTCTGTAACATTGGCCATGCAACTTTGACTCTCTTTCAGAAGAGATCTAGCCAAACCATTGTGGGTATGTACAAAATATACTTGAATATGACCATTGAATGTTCGTGAATCAAATTCAACGACAATTCCATTCCAATGGCATTATCCCACGTTAGGACACTCTGCTCTAAATTCGTCAATTTGAGCACTTAATTCAGTATTCACATGGTTTTGTGTGAATGATACACACATAAGACCATCTTCAAGATGCATCTGTGCAACCACGAAGCACCAACATAACCCACACAATGGTTGAGTAATCCACATACATTCTTGAATGCTTTCAAGAGTAATGTGTGGCTCATTCTGAATTTTAAGGTGAGAGTGCCTTAAAATTAATTCCCCTATGGCACGTCTAATGCACATAAAATCTTATGATTGTTGGGAATTTTCAACAGTCAAGTGTTGGTCAACAGAATTGTCAATAATTTCTCTAACTTCCCATACCATGGTGATAAAGGAGGAAAAATTATTGTGTAGGCAACAAAATTGAGTATGAAATGATTCATACACTCAATTCAACTATCATGTCCTCGGGACATAATGTTGCGAATTATACTACATATAGTAGCATAATTATAGGCTAATGATATTTGGGATAACCAGGAGGGACTACACGAGATCTCCAGGACATCTTGGAAATAACCATCCACAAGTATATCATCACTGTACCGGAGTTTAAGTTTCCTTCTACAGTACCAGAATATTTCTGGTTGTTCCTTTGAAGTTGAACTTCAATCTTATCCCATTGAACTCATTTGCCTTCTCCGATAAGGAGTTGGTGGTATGGTTCAATCCAATGCTTGACAGATTGGTAACCATTGGTACGATATTTCGTACTACCACCCCTTTGACAAACTTGAGAGTTGTCATAGCGATCATTTCTCTTAAATGATTCATGCCCTTTTGAGAGATATACTCCATTTTTATTTGTCATTTTGTCTTCACTTTACATTCAACTCCCCGTGGTTTTGTAACCACTAAATTGCTGAGCGCTAAGAGCACTAGCATGAATTTCAGGCAATGGTATAACACTCACTGAACGTGATGTTCCTTCATCAGAAGTTCATCATATTTTCACCTTGAAATAAAAATGGTATTTATATTTACCATCATAGGAGAATGTAAAGTGCAGTAAGGACTTACAACCAGATATGTATCTGAAATTGCCTTATCATATAATGTCAACTCGATGTTGATTTGTAGACAAAAGACATATAAGCCTCAACGGACTTGAAGTCCCACACACGAATCAATAGTCATTCGTGTGATGCTTATACCAATATATCTCCTTAAGGGGGTCCCAAAGGGAAAATGGATATTCACCATCCATTTACATACTCAATTTGAGAATTGAGTCATTACGATTATGCTATCTTATAATTAGCCATGACATTATCTCCATGTGGAATTTCTGTGGCGACATGGCCACGGGTCGACAAAATCATCAATGTCCAGGACCCATGTTAAATGAATACTCCCACATAATGTCATCTCATCGCACTACCTTTGGAGAAAGGTCATCCATATGATGCATGAAATATTCATGCATTAATTTACGATCAGTAAATTAAGTAGGATGAAAATGCTATGACTAAGCATAATCATGGTCATGGTGATTCGTAGTGACCCATAAATCAAGCCATCCACAAGAACACCACATTGTGGTGTAGATCTTCAAATTAAAGTTAGTCACCTTAAAAGGGACAAACCTTTAATTTCCTTAAAACACATGGAGATAGTCAACCACCTAGTGGTGCCTCACTCTTATGGACATTCTCATCGATCATAGCCTCCACTACCTTATGTTATTTATGACACATGAAGGTAATCACCATAAAATGGTGTTAAACCTCTCAGTTGTGCCTGGAAATTAATTCATAGCTATGATGGCGTCTCATAAGTTATGTTTGCATGGAAGGTAATCACCAAATTATGCAAGTATTTTGCATAATTCTCTTCATAGCATAACATGGCGATGTTATCGTCGCCAATGTCTTGGTTCCACATTTGATGGAGTATGTGACACTAAAGTCACAACCAACGACAAATTCTATGAAGTTACCAAGCATTCAGAAAAACTTCATCAAGGTAGTCACCACATGTGTAGACATCATAGTTTTAAACGAAAATTATTTCGTTGCTATGATATCTTGCCATAACTATTGCATCTTCATTTTTGCTTGAAACACATGGAGGTAATCACTACTATGTAGTGTAGACCTCACTCTTATGGAGCTTTTTCAACCTTGTGTTAATTAAAACACATTGAAGGTAATCACCGCATGGCGGTGTAGACCTCGCAGTTGAGAACGAAATAAATTCGTTATCATCATGCAATCCATAAGTTGTGTGCAAAATTGAAGGAGTCATTATGTCATAATGACATAATTTAGACCTTAAGGTAACGGTGCATAATCTACAGTTAAGTAGTAGATGCCACATATCAATTACCTTCTTCTAATTGACAAGTATAAACTTGACATAGTTATGCAAGTGTCATACACTTTGCTACCTGATGTTTTCCAAATTTGCAAGCATATTCCATTTTCTACAAGAATGATGGAGCCACCATATTGCTTTGCAACAGTATTACTCATGTAATACATATGTCATTTTACGTCATGTAAAATGATGCATAATTAATTATTATGCAATTCAGCAGGACCAATAATTTATTTGTGTATTTGCTCTCAAGTCTCGCAAATATCAATAACTTAATGGTCGAACTGCTGAAAACAGCAAGAGTCCAACCAGGCTCGATTGCAATTTCTCTAAGTCCAAGAGGTAGACCTCAAGATCTGAAAATTAAGGTGGTGAACCCGAAATTCTATGGACTTTTGTGATTACCAAAGAATTCAGAGATTGATTTGAAAAATCACAGGAGAGGGAGGAAATTCCTATCTTCTCCCGTGCGGTTGCCATTTCCTCAAAAAAAAAAAAAAAACAGAAAACCGCCGCCGTGGAGGGGCGTCGCCGCTAGCCGAGCCTTGCGTCGAGCAGCCTCCCTTGGTCGCTACCGCCCCGAGGGCCATGTAACGCCACACATTCCAGGTATCGGCATGCATAGGAAAGAAAACAGTTAGTTCTCTTTGATCAATGATTAATCACAAGAACAAAATAAATTCGCAATCTTCCGATCAATTATTCTTCATGTAGGTATATATGCCTCATGCAATCACCAAACGGCGAATGCCAAATGATCAATAGGGATCGATTCTCATTTGTTTGGCGAGATTGATGCCGCCACGCCCATTTACTTCTCTCTTGATCTTGGCTAATGAAATTGCATGCAAGCAATAGTGCTCTGAACAATAGGAGGATGCGTTAATTATTGAATCGGCGCGTGGAGCGAGGCCGCCGTCTCCATCACTGTACGGCGGAGGAGCGCAGCAGCCGCTGTCGTCGGAAAAAGGACCGGCCGCCCGGCAGATTTGGCGTGGAGCCGGCCGCCATCGATTGTCCTGTACGTGCGTTTCAATCCAGTGGAATAATTATTAGACCATTGATCAAACGCAAGGGGACAAAATCCATATGGAGAAAGTGCTGATTGATTTGTCCTTAATCGTTGATCAAACGGTATCATGCATGTCGATGACTTGCGCCGCCGCACAACAATCTCCGATAAGGTTTACTGCTCACGGTAGAATCTATGTGTTGATAACGTGTTAAAGTATAGAGTGAAGAGACACAAAGGAATGAAGCAAATGATTCTCTTATTTCATTGCAATGTGGGAGACCCATTTATATACAGGCTGAAGGGGTGTGTTGAGGAGACACCTCTTCCCCAACAGACACCTTCTGGGAGGCATCCCTCCCATACACAATTGATCACATATTTTATTTCCTAATAATAATCTTCTTTACTATTAAATTGCTAACCGTCGTTCGTACGCGTAGGTCGTGTCTTTCCATCGTTCGCGCGACCACATATGGGCCGAGGCCCAACAGAACTCCCCGATGCGCTGAACACATATCTTCCCGGTCAACGCAAACCACCCCGTCGCTCCGCTTACCCGCCTCCGTCCGGCGCGTGGGGGAAGGTAGCAGGTGCGCTGAGCTCAATCGACGCAAGCCGCATCGCCTCGCCGGCGAAGATGCTGAGCTCGTCGCCCTTTCCGTCTTGCTACGTCGGGTACTCAGTCTGGCGCACGGGTGAAGGCAGTCGAGACGGTCTCCGCTGATGCCCCAAGAAAATGCAGGGCGCGTTGGAAGCCATGAGCACCGATCTGCGCCGCGGGCGAGGGAGAGGCTACGCCATCCGGTCTGGGGTGTGACTTCTTCGTTCGAATTTGTTGTCTGCAGGGTGTCAAAGATTCCGTCAGGATACGTTCAGGTTCTTCTCGTCTGCATCTTGCTTTTATTATAGAAATACGCATCCCTGTTAGCTTAGTCTACCAGCCTACTATGAGATTGAATACACACCCTTTGAGCATCCCTGTCAAGACGTATGAGCCAATTATCAGAGAAGCCAACATTGATTCATTTGCTTTTTGGGCGTATGTATGCAGTTCTGCATCTGAAAGTACTATGCAATGAGACAAATCAGACATTTCTTTAGCTGGAATTGTGCAGCTCAATTAAGGATGAAAAAAGACATATCGTCCATGTGCTCGATTTTCTGGTCAAAGTTATTTCATGCATTATTTGATTGGCCACCAGTCGCTGATAGATACTATGCCGTGTTGATCACTCGGATCTAGCAATGGAATCGTCCCGTAAAATTGCCACACAACGTTAATCGAGTGCTATCGGTAATAGGAGTTCCAAAGGTAGCCCTATACTTCAGTTTAGTCTTATTAACTGCTCACCGGTCAGCAATAGAACGTTCTTGGTCAAAGGGTTGGTTATGAAATTGTTCTCAAGTGCAATATTGTTACTTTTTTATTCGCAAAAAGTGGGACCTCGCAACTTTTTGTTGTACATAGAATTTAAAGTTTATATTTGAAAACAAAAGGAAATGTACTTATTCTAAAGTCAAACATGTCATATTTCAATGGTATATAGATAAAAACCGAAAGTGAAACCTAAGATGTTTGCGTGATACAAATTATAATTTTTATTTTAATCCGTTGCAACGCACGGACATTTTGCTAGTTTGTTATATAAACATCAAAAAACATCTATGCCACAGTTTTTTTTTAGATTTACCTTTATTTTCGGTCAGATGACATCACTCCATTTTTATGCATACATTATTTATGTACTACCTCTGTTTATAAATAGACGTCCGAGATTTGTCTAAACAGATTTAGACAAACTATGGTCTGGCAATGATAAACGGAGAGAGAATAAGGAGTTGGAACCGTGGCCTGACAATGATGGCCACGATCTGAGGCATGTTACATCCACGATTTGGTGGTTTAGTGCTGAAAGAACATCTCTTGCATTTTGTTTTGTGTGTTTGATGTCAATATATGTGATACACTAATGTTTGATTAAGTGGTACAGGGATTACATAGTTTCATATTTGCGTGTGTTGGATTTGGTCGGTCTGTCAAAAGATAACGGGAAAAGTTTGGTCGGGCCGGATAATCCGGGCCGGATATTCTTGAAATATCCGGCCCCTGTTTTTGGCTAAGTCTTCGAGGAAAAGCAGCTCGAGTAGGGGGCCGGACATTTGGCCGGATAATGCCCCGGTATTGTACCAGGGCCGGATTATCCGGGCCGGATATTTTGGAAATATCCGGCCCCCTCGTTTTTGGCTAAGGACTGGAGGAAATGTGAATCAGTACATGGGCCGGATATTTGGCCGGACAATGTCACACTTTTGTTCTGTAGGCCGGATTATCCGGGGGGGGCGGATTATCCGGCCCCCCGGAAGTAGCAACGGCTCAATTTCGAGAGGGGGTATAAATACCCCCTTCTTCTACCTTGGTTGCTTGCTCAATCATTACACAAGAAATCTGTCAAGCCACCTCCATTAGAGCCACCTCAAGAAAGTCAAGATTTGCAAGATCTCCTTCCTCCCCCAACCAAAGCTCTTGATCTTTGGGGATTCGAAGGAGAAGACACCGATCTACATCCTCACCGAAGCGTTCTTCATTTCCCCCTCTCTTGTTTGAGGGATCTCATGCTAGTGTTCCTATTTGGTTCCCTAGTTGATTTGTTGTTGATGTGTTGTTGTTGATTGTTGTATTGTTACAGATTTGGGAGCCTCCAATTTGGTTGTGGATGTGTGCCCCAAGAACTTTGTAAAGGCCCGGTTTCCGCCTCGAGGAAATCCCTTAGTGGAAGTGGGGTAGGCCTTCGTGGCGTTGCTCACAGGAGATCTGAGTGAAGCCTTCGTGGCTGTTGGTTTGGCCTGCGTAGCAACCACACTCCTCCAAACGTAGACGTACCTTCTTGCAAAGGAAGAGAACTACGGGAATCATCTCCGTGTCATCGCGTGCTACACTCTCGGTTACCTCTATCCCACTCTATCTACTATTGCGTAGCTATACCTTGCTTAGTTGATATCCTTGTCATATAGGTAAATTCACTTAGTTGCATATCTAGAGAATTTACCTTTCGTGTCAAGCCTAAATTGAAAAAGAACTAAAAATTGGTTAGCACCTATTCACCCCCCCTCTAGGTGCGGCATACGATCCTTTCAATTGGTATCGAGCCTCGGCTCTTATTTCGGGCTTAACCGCCTAAGAGTATGCCGGACGAGGTGCCCTCGGTAGGGGCCGCCCAGACGGTCTCCGTGGAAGACTTCAATTCATTGAAGTCCTCCATGGAAGCCCAAATGGAAAGCATGAAAAAGATGATTGCCGAGCTATTGGCTCCGGCCCTACCCAAGGCATCCAGTGTAGAGGTAAAAGACACGGGTGCGTTAGATGATGGAGAGGCTTCGGACTTACCCTCATCTACCAAACCCGTGGAAGGTGACAACTTAAACACTATCAAAGCTACAAGTGCATCTCCCAAGGGAACTAGTGAAAGTGAGAGCTACAATCGTGTACCTCCACCTTTCCAATCACTCGATATACCGGTTCCCATGCCTCATTTGAACATTAGGGGTGACCCACCTAAGTTTTCCGTTGATAATTTCGATACTTGGCAATTTGAGTTCCGCTCTCATGTTTGTAGTGCCTCAAATGAACTATGGAGAATCATCATGGAGGGCTTCAAGCCATACAACCCCGACAAGTTGACTAGAAGAGAAGTCGTTGATAGTCAACTCAACAACACCGCCCTTCACATGATTCAAACTAGTGTGGGGACTCCGGAATTGCATCGGGTCCGGGACTTCACCACCGCCAAGGAAGCTTGGGACGGCTTGGCCGCTAGTTGCATTGGAAGTGAGAGCACAAGGAGGAACAAGTATAATGCTCTTAAGAATAAAGCCGAAGGATTCTTGAGGCTACCGGATGAAGATCATGAACTCATGTATGGAAGACTTCTCACCGTTGCCAATGCCTTCCGGCTTATTGGTGCCACCCACATAAATGACTCTTGGATCAAGGAGAAGTACATTGAATGCATGATGCCATTTGTACCCATCGATGTCAAGACTCTTGTGGGGAGGGAATGCTATTCCTCTCTCACCTCTCAACAAGTCGTGCACGAGATGCAAGCTCTCAAGGTGCTTGAGGAAACCTCTCATGATTCTCGCAATCGTGCTCTTGGGATGGCAAAAGGTTCCAATCTTGCCTTGGTGGTCAACTCCGTCGATGAAGTGACTCCTCAAGAATCTTATAGGGCATCTTGGAGCATGTCCTATCCGGAAGATTTGCAATGCCACTACCATGATCACATGGCCTTCCATGCAAAATCCTTTTGGGTTGATCCCTCCAAGGCCAAGGAAGACAACATCAAGAGGAACAACAAAAGTGGTTTCACTAGCTTTGGTCCAAAGACAAGATCTTGCTACAATTGTGATGACAAGCGCCACTTCATTGCCGAATGCCCCTATGAAAATAGAGAGCTTCATAATGGAAGGCTCATTCCCAAGGACAAGAGCAAGGATACCAAGGGCAAGTATTCAAAAGCCCCCAACAAGAAGTTCTACAACAACAAGACCAAGAAGGGCAAGAGGCCCTCAAGAGTTGTGCTAGTAACAAGGGAAGAATATTCTTCCGATGAAGTTGAAAGTTCAAGTGGTGAAGAAGATGAAGAAAGCTCAAAGGAATTGGCCGCCATTGTCACCACCAACATACCCTCTTCATCTCTCTTTGAATCTCCCAATGAGAACCCTCCTATCAAGAATGCACATTGCTTCATGGCAAGGTCCTCCTTGGACACATCTATCGTGCTATCAACTCAAGAAGAGTATACCTCCGGTGATGATGATGTTGATGATGAAGAAGATGCATCCTCCAATGGATTGGTCGCTCTTGCCTCCCTCTCCACTAATTCTTCATCACCAAGTGAATCCCCCAATGAGGTCATCCTTGTGGAGGAAGAAAGTTGCCTCATGGCTAAATCCTCCGAGGTATCATCTCCTAACCCCTCTATGCCTAACATATCTAGTGAACTAGGGGTTGATGATGCTAGTCTAAAAGTGAAACAAGAAATGCTTGATTTTGATGATTTCATTCTCAACCTACAAGGTAACACTAAAAAGCATGTTTCAAACCTCATGATTCGTTTAGCTCAACAAAGTGCTATGCTTGAGAAAAAGGGTCAAATAGAGAGAGAAGACTCTCTCGAAATCCATGCTCTTAAAAATGCTCTTGAGGAATGTCAAGAAACCATATCTTCTCTTGAAGAGAGGTTAGAAAATATTGAAGAACCTCAAGATAAAATTAACAAGCTCACTAAAGCTAGAGATCTTGCTAGGGCTAAGAATAAAGTGTTTACAAAGGAAAAGGCCCAATTTGGGGTTGATCATGAGAAACTTGTGAAGGATCTAGATGAACTAGACAAAGCTTGATGTCTACGTTCCCCCTCCTTTCCTGTAGACAGTGTTGGGCCTCCAAGTGCAGAGGTTTGTAGAACAGCAGCAAGTTTCCCTTAAGTGGATACCCAAGGTTTATCGAACTCAGGGAGGAAGAGGTCAAAGATATCCCTCTCATGCAACCCTCGCAACCACAAAGCAAGAAGTCTCTTGTGTCCCCAACACACCAAATAGGTGCACTAGTTCGGCGAAGAGATAGTGAAATACAGGTGGTATAAATAAGTATGAGCAGTAGCAACGGTGCCAGAAAAGTGCTTGGCGCGTAGTTGATGGTGGTGGTATTGCAGCAGTAGTAACGCAGTAGTAGTAACGCAGCAGTAGTAACTCAGCAGTATTTAGGAACAAGGCCTAGGGATTACACTTTCACTAGTGGACACTCTCAACATTGATCACATAACAGAACAGATAAATGCATACTCTACACTTTTGTTGGATGATGAACACATTGCGTAGGATTACACGAACCCTCAATGCCGGAGTTAACAAGCTCCACAATAATGCTCATGTTTAAGTAACCTTTAGTGTAAGATAGATCAACGCTACTAAACCAAGTACTAGCATAGCATGCACACCTGTCACCTTCATGCATATGTAGGAGGAATAGATCACATCAATATTATCATAGCAATAGTTAACTCCATAATCTACAAGAGATCATGATCATAGCATAAACCAAGTACTAACACGGTGCACGCACTGTCACCTTTGCACACATGCAGGAGGAATAAACTACTTTAATAACACATCACTAGAGTAGCACATAGATAAATTGTGATACAAACTCATATGAATCTCAATGAGATCATTGTATTGAAGTACATGGAAGAGAGATGAACCACATAGCTACCGGTACAGCCCCGAGCCTCGATGGAGAACTACTCCCTCCTCATGGGAGCAGCGAGCGGTGATGAAGATGGCGGTGGAGATGGCAGCGGTGTTGATGGAGATGGCAGCGGTGTCGATGGAGAAGCCTTCCGGGGCACTTCCCCGCTCCGGCAGGTGCCGGAACGCAGTTCCGTCCCCCGAATTGGAGTTTCGCGATGGCGGCGGCGCCACGGTAACTTTTCCGGAGTTTCGTCAATTGGTACTCGCGTTTTTAGGTCGAAAGGGGTTATATAGGCGAAGAGGCGGCGCAGGAGGGCCGACAGGCGGCCTCACCCTAGGCCGGCGCGGCCGGACCACGGCCCGCGCGGCCCTATGGTGTGGGGCCCCCCGGCTCCTCTCCGACTCTTCTTCGGTGTTCGGAGCCTTCCGGGGAAAATAGGAGGTTTGGCGTTGATTTCGTCCAATTCCGAGAATATTGCCCGAAACGAGCCTTTCCGGAACCAAAAACGAGCAGAAAACAGCAACTGGCCTTTCGGCATCTCGTCAATAGGTTAGTTCCGGAAAACGCATAATAATGACATAAAGTGTGAACAAAACATGTAGATATCATCAATAATGTGGCATGGAACATAAGAAATTATCGATACGTTGGAGACGTATCAGCATCCCCAAGCTTAGTTACGCTTCGTCCCGGCAGGTAAAACGATAACAAAGATAATTTCCGGAGTGACATGCCATCATAAACTTGATCATACTATTGTAAGCATATGTAATGAATGCAGCAATCCAAGACAATGGTAATGACATGAGTAAACAAGCTCGAATCATAAAGCAAAGACTTTTCATGAATAGTACTTCAAGACAAGCATCAATAAGTCTTG
>NC_061510.1:140558179-140617566 GCF_022539505.1 Lolium rigidum | reverse complement strand
GTGTTTAAGAAGAAGCTTAGGCCCGATGGTACAATTGAAAAGTACAAGGCACGGCTTGTGGCCAAGGGTTATACACAAAAGGAAGGTGAAGTCTTCTTTGATACTTACTCACCCGTAGCTAGATTGACTACCATTAGAGTACTACTATCATCGGCTCCCTCATACGGTCTTCTCATTCATCAAATGGATGTTAAGACAGCTTTCCTAAATGGAGAGTTGGATGAGGAAATTTACATGGACCAGCCAGATGGATTTGTAGTAAATGGTCAAGAAGGAAAGGTGTGCAAATTGTTGAAGTCTCTATATGGTCTCAAGCAAGCACCTAAGCAGTGGCATGAGAAGTTCGAAAGAACTTTAACTGCTGAAGGCTTTGTTGTAAATGAAGCTGATAAATGTGTGTACTATCGCCATGGTGGGAGCGAAGGAGTCATTCTTTGCTTGTACGTCGATGATATACTGATTTTCGGAACCAACCTGAATATCATCAAGAAGACCAAGGATTTCTTATCTCGCTGCTTTGAGATGAAGGATCTTGGGGTAGCTGATGTAATCTTAAACATCAAGCTGTTGAAGGATGAAAATGGTGGGATTACACTGCTTCAATCTCACTATGTGGAAAAGACCTTGAGTCATTTTGGGTATAGCGATTGCAAGTCTTGTCCAACGCCTTATGATCCTAGTGTGTTGCTTAGAAAGAATAAAGCGACTGCTAGAGATCAACTGAGATATTCTAAGATTATTGGCTCACTTATGTATTTGGCTAGCGCTACGAGGCCTGATATCGCCTTTCTTTGTGAGCAAACTTAGTCGATTTTTATCAAATCTTGGCGATCATCATTGGCATGTGATGTCTACGGGAGCTTCTATTCTTGTAGACAGTGTTGGGCCTCCAAGAGCAGAGGTTTGTAGAACAGCAGTAAGTTTCCCTTAAATGGATCACCCAAGGTTTATCGAACTCAGGGAGGAAGAGGTCAAAGATATCCCTCTCATGCAGCCCTGCAACCACAAAGCAAGAAGTCTCTTGTGTCCCCAACACACCTAATAGGTGCACTAGTTCGGCGAAGAGATAGTGAAATACAGGTGGTATAAATAAGTATGAGCAGTGGCAACGGCACCAGAAAAGTGCTTTGCCCAGGACGGTAAACAAGCAGTAGTAACGCAGCGGTAGTAACGCGAGTAAAACAAGAAACAAGCAGCGATAGCGATATTTAGGAACAAGGCCTAGGGATTAGACTTTCACTAGTGGACACTCTCAACTTTGATCACATAACGAGAATAGATAAATGCATACTCTACACTCTCTTGTTGGATGATGAACACCACTAATTGCGTAGGATTACACGAACCCTCAATGCCGGAGTTAACAAGCTCCACAATATTCAATGTTCATATTTAAATAACCTTAGAGTGCATGACGAGATCAACACAACTAAACCAAGTACTAACATAGCATGCACCTCTGTCACCTTCACACTATGTAGGAGGAATAGATCACATCAATACCATCATAGCAATAGTTAACTTCATAATCTACAAGAGATCATAATCATAGCCTACGCCAAGTACTAACACGAGATGCACACACTGTCACCATTACACCGTGCAGGAGGAATAAACTACTTTAATAACATCACTAGAGTAGCACATGGATAAATTGTGATACAAAACACATTGCAATCATAAAGAGATATAAATAAGCACTTCACTGTGCCATTCATAACAGTGAATAAGTATTCTGTGAAATATAGCCTAAGAGACCCACACGGTGCACACACTGTCACCTTTACACACGTGGGACAAGGAGTCTCCGGAGATCACATAAGTAAAACCCACTTGACTAGCATAATGACATCTAGATTACAAGCATCATCATATGAATCTCAATCATGTAAGGCAGCTCATGAGATTATTGTATTGAAGTACATAGGAGAGAGATGAACCACATAGCTACCGGTACAGCCCCGAGCCTCGATGGAGAAATACTCCCTCCTCATGGGAGACAGCAGCGTTGATGAAGATGGCGGTGGTGTCGATGGAGGAGCCTTCCGGGGGCACTTCCCCGTCCCGGCGGCGTGCCGGAACAGAGACTCCTGTCCCCCAGATCTTGGCTTCGCGATGGCGGCGGCTCTGGAAGGTTTTTCGTACCGTGGCTTTTTCGTATCGAAGTTTTAGGTCGAGGGGCTTCTTATAGGCGAAGAGGCGGCGTCAGAAGGTCAACGGGGTGACGACACCACAGGGGGGCGCGGGCCACCCCTGGGCCGCGCCGACCTATCATCTGGGGGGCCTGTGTCCCCTCTCTGGCGGCTCTCGGGTGTTCTGGATGCTTCCGGGGATTCTAAGATGCTGGGCGTTGATTTCGTCCAATTCCGAGAATATTTCCTTACTAGGATTTACGAAACCAAAAACAGCAGAAAACAGAGCCGGCCCTTCGGCATCTCGTCAATAGGTTAGTTCCGGAAAACGCATAAATATGACATAAAGTATGTATAAAACATGTAGATATCATCAATAATGTGGCATGGAACATAAGAAATTATCGATACGTCGGAGACGTATCGGCATCCCCAAGCTTAGTTCCTGTTCGTCCCGAGCGAGTAAACGATAACAAAGATAATTTACGGAGTGACATGCCATCATAACCTTGATCATACTATTGTAAACACATGTAATGAATGCAGCGATCAAAACAATGGTAATGACATGAGTAAACAAATGAATCATAAAGCAAAGACTTTTCATGAATAGTACTTCAAGACAAGCATCAATAAGTCTTGCATAAGAGTTAACTCATAAAGCAATAAATCAAAGTAAAGGTATTGAAGCAACACAAAGGAAGATTAAGTTTCAGCGGTTGCTTTCGACTTATAACATGTATATCTCATGGATAGTGTCAATGTAAAGTAATATAACAAGTGCAATATGCAAATATGTAGGAATCAATGCACAGTTCACACAAGTGTTTGCTTCTTGGGGTGGAGAGAAATAGGTGAACTGACTCAACATAAAAGTAAAAGAAAGGCCCTTCGCAGAGGGAAGCATTGATTGCTATATTTGTGCTAGAGCTTTGGTTTTGAAAACATATAGAGAGCATAAAAGTAAAATTTTGAGAGGTGTTTGTTGTTGTCAACGAATGGTAGTGGGCACTCTAACCACCTCATCAACCAGACTTTCAAGAGCGGCTCCCATGAAGGACGTTATCTCTACCAGGCAAGGTAGATCATCCCTCTTCTCTTTTGTTTACACATGTATTTTAGTTTTATTTATGGATGACACTCCTCCCAACCTTTTGCTTACACAAGCCATGGCTAACCGAATCCTTGGGTGCCTTCCAACATTCACATACCATGAAGGAGTGTCTATTTGAAAAATTAAGTTGCTTACTGATAGATCAGAGCAAAACATGTGAAGAGAATTATTAATGCAAGTTAATTAATTGGGGCTGGGCACCCCATTGCCAGCTCTTTTGCAAAATTATTGGATAAGCGGATGAGCCACTAGTCCATTGGTGAAAGTCTGTCCGAAGTAAATGACAAGATCGAAAGATAAACACCACATACTTCCTCATGAGCTATAAAACATTGACACAAATAAGAGATAATAACTTTTGAATTGTTTAAAGGTAGCACTCAAGCAATTTACTTTGGAATGGCGGAGAAATACCATGTAGTAGGTAGGTATGGTGGACACAAATGGCATAGTGGTTGGCTCAAGGATTTTGGATGCATGAGAAGTATTCCCTCTCGATACAAGGTTTAGGCTAGCAAAGTTATTTGAAACAAACACAAGGATGAACCGGTGCAGCAAAACTCACATAAAAGACATATTGTAAACATTATAAGAATCTACACCGTCTTCCTTGTTGTTCAAACTCTTTACTAGAAATTATCTAGACCTTAGAGAGACCAATTATGCAAACCAAATTTTAGAAAGCTCTATGTATTTCTTCATTAATAGGTGCAAAGTATATGATGCAAGAGCTTAAACATGAGCACAACAATTGCCAAGTATCAAATTATTCAAGAAATTTTAGAATTACTACATGTAGCATTTCCCAATTCCAACCATATAACAATTTAACGAAGAAGATTCAACCTTCGCCATGAACATTAAAAGCTAAGAACACATGTGTTCATATGAACCAGCGGAGCGTGTCTCTCTCCCACACAAGCATTTATTCAAACAAAAACAAAAAACAAAAACAAACAGGACGCTCCAAGTAAAGTACATAAGATGTGACCGAATAAAAATATAGTTTCAAGAGAAGGAACCTGATAATTTGTCGATGAAGAAGGGGATGCCTTGGGCATCCCCAAGCTTAGATGCTTGAGTCTTCTTGAAATATGCAGGGATGAACCACAGGGGCATCCCCAAGCTTAGACTCTTCACTCTTCTTGATCATACTATATCATCCTCCTCTCTTGACCCTTGAAAACTTCCTCCACACCAAACTCGAAACAAACTCATTAGAGGGTTAGTGCATAATCAAAAATTCACATGTTCAGAGGTGACACAATCATTCTTAACACTTTTGGACATTGCCCAAAGCTACTGGAAGGTAATGGAACAAAGAAATCCAACCAACACAGCGAAAGAAGCAATGCGAAATAAAAGGCAGAATCTGTCAGAACAGAACAGTCCGTAAAGACGAATTTTAAAATGGCACCAGACTTGCTCAGATGAAAATGCTCAAATTGAATGAAAGTTGCGTACATATCTGAGGATCACTCACGTAAATTGGCATAATTTTATGAGTTACCTTCAGAGAATTAGGCCCAGATTCGTGACAGCAAGAAATCTGTTTCTGCGCAGTAATCCAAATCTAGTATGAACCTTACTATCAAAGACTTTACTTGGCACAACAATGCAACAAAACTAAGATAAGGAGAGGTTGTACAGTAGTAACAACTTCCAAGACTAAAATACAAAATAAAAGTACTGTAGCGAAATAAACACATGGGTTATCTCCCAAGAAGTTATTTCTTTGTAGCCATTAAGATGGGCTCAGCAGTTTTAATGATGCACTTGCAAGAAATAGTAGTTGAAGCAAAAGAGAGCATCAGGAGGCAAATTCAAAACACATTTAAGTCTAACATGCTTCGTATGCATAGGAATCTTTTAAATAAACAAGTTCATGAAGAGCAAAGTAACAAGCATAGGAGGATAGAACAAGTGTAGCTTCAAAAATTTCAGCACATTTAGAGGCATTTTAGTAACATGAAAATTTCTACAACCATATTTTCCTCTCTCATAATAAATTTCAGTAGCAACATGAGCAAACTCAACAATATAACTATCACATAAAGCATTCTTATCATGAGTCTCATGCATAAAATTATTACTCTCCACATAGGCATAATCAATTTTATTAGTTGTAGTGGGAGCAAATTCAACAAAGTAGCTATCATTATTATTCTCATCATCAAATATAGGAGGCATATTGTAATCATAATCAAATTTATCCTCCATAACAAGTGGTACTAAAAGACCAATATCATTATAATCATCATAAATAGGAGGCAAAGTATCATCAAAGTAAATTTTCTTCTCAATGCTTGGGGGACTAAAAATATCATGCTCATCAAAGCCAGCTTCCCCAAGCTTAGAATTTTCCATATCATTAGCAACAATGGTGTTCAAAGCGTTCATACTAATATGTTCCATAGGTTTTTTTAATTTTCGCATCAAACCATCCATGTCTTAAATCAGGAAATAGAATAAGAAGCTCACTGTTGTCCATTATGCCAAACTAGTGTAAACAAGAAACAAAAAGATGCAATTGCAGGATCTAAAGGAAATAGCTTCGAGTACTTACAACGGCGAAAATAGCTTAGTAGCCAAGATCCGGAGTGTGAGTACCTTTTACCTTTCCTCCCCGGCAACGGCGCCAGAAAACAGCTTGATGTCTACGGGAGCTTCTATTCTTGTAGACAGTGTTGGGCCTCCAAGAGCAGAGGTTTGTAGAACAGCAGCAAGTTTCCCTTAAGTGGATCACCCAAGGTTTATCGAACTCAGGGAGGAAGAGGTCAAAGATATCCCTCTCATGCAACCCTGCAACCACAAAGCAAGAAGTCTCTTGTGTCCCCAACACACCTAATAGGTGCACTAGTTCGGCGAAGAGATAGTGAAATACAGGTGGTATAAATAAGTATGAGCAGTGGCAACGGCACGAGAAAAGTGCTTTGCCCAGGACAGTAAACAAGCAGTAGTAACGCAGCAGTAGTAACGCAGTAAAACAGTAAACAAGCAGCGATAGCAGTATTTAGGAACAAGGCCTAGGGATTAGACTTTCACTAGTGGACACTCTCAACTTTGATCACATAACAGAATAGATAAATGCATACTCTACACTCTCTTATTGGATGATGAACACCACTAATTGCGTAGGATTACACGAACCCTCAATGCCGGAGTTAACAAGCTCCACAATATTCAATGTTCATATTTAAATAACCTTAGAGTGCATGACAGATCAACACAACTAAACCAAGTACTAACATAGCATGCACACTTGTCACCTTCACACTATGTAGGAGGAATAGATCACATCAATACCATCATAACAATAGTTAACTTCATAATCTACAAGAGATCATAATCATAGCCTACGCCAAGTACTAACACGGATGCACACACTTGTCACCATTACACCGTGCAGGAGGAATAAACTACTTTAATAACATCACTAGAGTAGCACATGGATAAATTGTGATACAAAACACATTGCAATCATAAAGAGACATAAATAAGCACTTCACTATGCCATTCATAACAGTGAATAAGTATTCTGTGAAATATAGCCTAAGAGACCCACACGGTGCACACACTGTCACCTTTACACACGTGGGACAAGGAGTCTCCGGAGATCACATAAGTAAAACCCACTTGACTAGCATAATGACATCTAGATTACAAGCATCATCATATGAATCTCAATCATGTAAGGCAGCTCATGAGATTATTGTATTAAAGTACATAGGAGAGAGATGAACCACATAGCTACCGGTACAGCCTCGAGCCTCGATGGAGAACTACTCCCTCCTCATGGGAGACAGCAGCGTTGATGAAGATGGCGGTGGTGTCGATGGAGGATCCTTCCGGGGGCACTTCCCCGTCCCGGCGGCGTGCCGGAACAGAGACTCCTGTCCCCCAGATCTTGGCTTCGCGATGGCGGCGGCTCTGGAAGGTTTCTCGTACCGTGGCTTTTTCGTATCGAAGTTTTAGGTCGAGGGGCTTCTTATAGGCGAAGAGGCGGCGTCAGAAGGTCAACGGGGCGACGACACCACAGGGGGGCGCGGGCCACCCCTGGGCCGCGCCGGCCTATCATCTGGGGGCCTGTGTCCCCTCTCTGGCGGCTCTCGGGTGTTCTGGATGCTTCCGGGGATTCTAAGATGCTGGGCGTTGATTTCGTCCAATTCCGAGAATATTTCCTTACTAGGATTTCTGAAACCAAAAACAACAGAAAACAGGAACTGGCCCTTCGGCATCTCGTCAATAGGTTAGTTCCGGAAAACGCATAAATATGACATAAAGTATGTATAAAACATGTAGATATCATCAATAATGTGGCATGGAACATAAGAAATTATCGATACGTCGGAAACGTATCAGCATGCTCTTGAAAGAGTGATGCACTATCTAAAAGGCACTGCGAGTTATGGCATTCACTATAATGGGTATCCGAGGGTACTAGAGGGCTATAGTGACTCAAACTGGATTTCTGATGCTGATGAGATTAAGGCCACTAGTGGATATGTATTTACACTTGGTGGTGGTGCTATTTCTTGGAAGTCTTGCAAGCAGACCATCTTAACGAGGTCAACAATGGAAGAACTCACAGCATTAGACACAGCCACTGTTGAAGCAGAGTGGCTCCGTGAACTCTTGATGAACTTACCCGTGGTTGAGAAACCAATACCCACTATCTCAATGAACTGTGATCATCAAGGTTACCAGTTCTAAGGATAATATGAAGTCATCAAGGCATATGAAGAGGAGATTAAAATCTGTCAGAAAAATGAGAAACTCCGGAGTTATTGCATTGAATTATATGCATACGTCTAGAAATCTGGCAGACCCCTTCACAAAGGGTCTATCACGTAACGTGGTAGATAATGCATCAAAGGAGATGGGTATGAGACTCACCGTTTAAGTTGTCCACAGTGTAACCCATTCTATGTGATCGCAGATCCCCTGAATTAGAACTGGGAGACAAGCTGTATGTCAACTGAGAGGAAAGTATCCTTACTCCTTGTATGATACCACTCCGTAAAAGATGCAATACTTTCCTAATCTGCATTGCAAAACATGTAGTAAATAAATCCATTAGGCTTGACAAGATAGATTAACAACAGTTGCATTCACACTTGCAACTCTTCATTCCTCTACGTCTTTCCAAGGTTTACACTAACATATACATATCCATGCAAAATTGAGTCACTTATTTTGGAACAAAGAATATAATACTGATAATATTCATGTACAAATCTCAATTACTTCCTCCTACCCGAAATATGTTGCAGGAGGGAGTAACAAAGCAGACTTGCCGCTTGCGCTTGCCGAGGAGGGCAGCTTGCAGGGCTTCGTTGACCGCGAGCTCCTTGGTGGTGGCTGGTGCGGCGGCGGATCGAGATCCGGGAGCGGTGGATAGGGTCGATTCGCACAACCCGAACTGGTCCGCGACCACCAGCAGGGTGTTGCCCCGATCTATGTTGAACAACTACATGTTGCCCTTATGTGTGTCACAGTTAATTTCTGATGAATTGTGTGTTGTTAGTTTTTGAAACATGGAGGCAAAGATGTGCCTCCATTAGTTAAATAAGGAATGTCATGACATGACAAGTCACAAAGTTCAAGAACAACAAAAGGGATTACTCTTCCAAAATTACATGACCCAAATAATTTGCCCCGCGGCAACCCAAAGCCTAAGATTCGTTTTAATAGATGCAAGTAGAATTGGCGACGGACCAGATTTTTCGTCGAAAACTCTCGCACTTCGTTCCTTCCAAAATGTGCCAAATAATGAGAATGGTGATGGAGGCCATAATGCATGTGTATGGAAGAACTTATGTGTGTCTGCAAGAACTATTTTGTGATGAACTTATGTGTGTGCCACTGTTGGAATTTTGGCCCATATTGAACCAACACAATAAATATTCCAGAAATTCCTAATAAATCCTTGAGGCCCACGTGGCCCATTCATGCATGGCAGGGGTGGGACAAAAGTTTAGTCCAACATTGCTAGTTGAAGAAGAGTTGGAGCAGCTTATAAGGGGAGCTCTTCATACCTTTTGTAAGAGAGAAATAATAGGAGGAAATAGGAGCTGACCACACGCGCGCTCCTCCTCCGATGACGCCGCCGCTCGCTCGCCTCGTCACGAGATGTCACGCCGCGATTTGCGGGAATGCCTCGAGCAGAGAGCCTCTCTCTCTTTCTTTTTGCCACTCATGAACGGGTATATGAACAGACGCTAGAAACTGAAACGTTTTTCAGTGGGTTTTGAATACGTAGGTTGTTCAGCTTCGACTGCTGCATGTTCGGTTAACTCTCTTTGTGTCTATAAAAGAGGTCACTCCTCTCCAGAGACACACGACGAGACACAACACCATATGCGCCTACCACTTGGTTCCAGAGCTTTGCGCCGCCGCTCAAGACTTCTCCATCCCATCTATCAGCGTGCACCGCTGGACGGGACAGCAGGCCTCCGGAACCCCGTCTCTTGTGATCCTGTACGGGAGAGAGGCGATAAGGTTTTTGGGGAGCGTTCTACCGCGACTGCTGGCTTCAACATCGACACGGAGGCCGACGACTACTTCCCCAACGACGACTTCTTCCCCGACATCAGCAACCTCTTCAGTGACATGGCTCTCAACAGCGACAACGTCAACGCTGGTTCCTCTTCTAGACCGTATGTGTTCTTGCCTTCCATTTATGAGATCATTATCCTCTTTCTTCTTCTAGCAACAAGTTCAGGCTCATTGTCAGCAAACATATTGCTCTTCTCAATCAGTTTAGACATGTTTCTCCTTTACTCTATGGTGATTTGCATGACTAGTTTAATCTCAAACTTTTTAGTCATTTTTTATCTACTGTTTTATTTGATTAAATCATGGGGAAAATTGCTAATATATTCAACAGCCACTTCACTTGGTACGTAGTACTACCGTGAACCTTGGCATGTAATGGTCCTGATACATCTTGTGTGCAATTACATGAGTTGGTATATCTTATTCCGTTTTCCGGTATTTTCCTATGAACATGTTCTTTTCTGCCAACAAATACAAAAAATGTGGTGTTTTTTGTCGAAATTCTAGAAGATAGTTCTGAACGGTACACACATTTGTAACCTTGCAATGCCCTGGAAATTCACAATATACACAACCATGTGCACTATCAGTTCCGAGATGCAGAAGCAGAAGATAAATACAGAAACACTGAACTGACAAGAATTTCAGTTAACACTGCACAACAAAGAATATTAACACACCAATTTTTGTTAAGCAGAAGATAAATAACTGACATCTAGTCTCACAACTTGGTCGAACAAGACAACAAGTCAGAACATAATTAACTGATCTAACTGATTAGTGCTACAACAACTTTATTCAACAACAAAATAAGTTCAACACACGCACCCTCCGCAAAGCAATGGTTATTCCTGATGATGGAGTCCCTATCGAAGGAAGAATTTGCGAGGATCTCGGTTACCCTCTGGGCTATTTGGCATGCAAGAAGGAAGGTGATTTTTGATGATGAATTTCAGAGTCCGCTCTCTACCTTTGCTTTTGTTGAAAGCTATCTAAGGGATCTGTCGATCTGTGGAGCTGTGCGGAACTGCGGACGAAGGAGAAGGGTGCAACTGTTAGCCACCCGAAGTGGATTCCCCTGCCACCGGGATGTGGTAAGATCAACGTTGATGCCGCAATCTCCAGAACAGGTTCTGGCGGTGCCGTAGATGCAGTGTGTCGTTCAGCAAAGGGTCTCTTTCTTAGAGCGACGACATTGACTGTTAACGGAATCTCTGACCCAACAATCATGGAGGCGCTCGCGTGCCGGGAGGCGCTGGCCCTAGCAGCGGACCTAAATCTCCAAAAGTTTGTTGTGGCAACCGACTGTCTCAGTGTGATTAATAGTATGGAGCAGCCCTTCAGTATAATCATGGAAGAAATAAAAATAACGGCGAGAAGCTTTGCTCATGCTGCCTTTAAGTACGAGAATCGCCTTTCAAACTCTGAAGCATATTTGATGGCTCGTAGTGCAGTAGTGAGTAGTTCTGGACGTCAGGCTTGGTTTATACAACCCCTGCCACCGAATTCTCAAAAAAAAAAAAAAAAACTGCTGCCGGCGCCCTACCCGAAGCCGCGTCGGCGCGTAAACGCCGGCGACCAGTTCGCGGACTGTGGATAG
Source organism: Lolium rigidum (assembly GCF_022539505.1). Taxonomy (NCBI): domain Eukaryota; kingdom Viridiplantae; phylum Streptophyta; class Magnoliopsida; order Poales; family Poaceae; genus Lolium; species Lolium rigidum. The sequence continues at coordinate 140,606,162 of NC_061510.1, read as the reverse complement.
CGGAAAGAGGTTAGGGGTTTGCCGGCGCCTCCCTGATGGCAGCAGACGCCGGCAGGCGGCTGGACGTGGCCAACCTCCTTTCCTTCGGCGACGACGTCGTCGGGGTGCTCCTCGATAGTAAGGATGGTGAATCCCTCGCGCAGGCCTACGACGGGGCGCGGATGCTGCGCTCCGCCTGCCACTCCGAGTCTGGGGACCTCAAGCTCCAAGTGAAAGGTCCGTTCAGTTCTCTCCGTCCTCGTCCAGATTTGGTTTCACGTCGTTTTCGGAACCCCTCGTGTGGTGGAAGGGATTACTCAAGTTCAGTACGGAAAATTTAGAGTAATGTATTCAATCCCACTAGTAATTCGAGTTTGTGTGGTTCAAAATCTTGCATAAAAGGGTTAATTCTAGAACAAAAAAAAACAGCATGTCACAATTTATGACCAGAGTTAGTAAGTCTTCTAGTGCATTCCAACACCAGCATACCGAAGGAGTTATTTCTGAAAAAATTACATAAGTTGTGTTGCAACAAACTTAATGATTGACTGTTTGGATGTTGAACAATATAAATGACATGCATGCTGCTTTTGGACAACAGAGCATCAGGATAAAATCAACTCATGTAAGGAAAAGTTAGACAAAGCAAAATCTGGAACAGTTACGGATGAAGAACTGAGCGCACTGCGAAATGAGATGAAAGGGAAACTCCAGAGCGAGCAACAGCTTCGCCAAGACTTAAGATAAGTTCTTACTTCAGCGTCCGTAACTCCCTGTCGTATGAAGTTGTGGCATTAGTTGGATTGCTAATTAATACAGTTTATGTTGTCAGCACGGAGGTAAGCGATGAGCTTGATAACCTAGACCTTCAAAGGGCTTCAATAGAAGAAAGGAAGAATGATGTCAAGAAGATGGAGAAAGACATGCTAAAGGCGCAGTAAGTCGAGATTTGCTATATCTGTGACTGATTAGATGCCAGTACATTTTCCTTTCGTAACTGCACACATACTATCAGCAAGAACACTTTTTTGATGATGAAACTGATTTGAAAATCTCATCTGGGCAAACTGGTTGTATTGTATAACTAGCAGCACCATTACATAGTCCATTGCAATAGCAAGTTTGGTGTAGCAGTGGGGTTGATGTTCGTCATGTTAAATCGGTTTCTGTAGTTTGTGAGTAAATTTCGAATTTGGATAATGCTATCGCTGCCGTATCATTCCTCTGATGTATTTTGACATTATACTGCTACTGGTGCCTTATCTTTCTTGAGCAAAGTTTGGTGATGTTTTAAACACCATGTGAAATTTAGATGAATGGTGCCTCCTAATTCATTATGATACTATTAGATTTGGCACTGTTGCTTGTACTGGTTGTCCTGATTCTCTGTTAAATTGACGCCACATTTTTGTGCAGAAGTATGCTTTCTATGTGTGTTTCGGTTACAACTATTATGCCAAATTTTGAAGATCAAGATAAGATTTCTGGATGTATCCTTTCAATATGTTAGTGTTTTACCCTCTTTTATCTAGTCAAGGACATCAGTTTCTACCTATGCACAACAGATAAACTACAATTCTGCCTTTTCTCTTCGGACTTCACAATTTCTTTTATGTTGCAGCAAACAAAAACTTGTATCGAATCCTTAGCCTTTGTCAGATACTGTTGACAAGAACATGAAGAAGCTGGAGAAGTTCGAATTTGAGAAGACAATGTCACCAGTTGAGATCTGCGACAAGTTTTGGAAAATGATTTAGGGCCTGCTACCTGCAGATCATACTCATTGTACATTAGCAGAAATTGATTTTTGCGCTGTTCTGCAAGGTAATAGCCTACCAATGTGAAGAATGCAACTCACTCAGTTGCTTCATATGACCTAGTTGTATGGCAATCTGCTATTCATATGTTGGCAAATAGACTAGCCTAGGTTTGTTATCGATCTAGATATGATTTTCTGCTTTGGTATTTCACTGAATTTAGTTTGAGAAGTCAAATCTCACTTATATTAGCACTTGATACCCTGTGTTGTACCTCTTAGCTCTCTACAATGTTTATAAATGAGTAAAATACACGACGCTATCCAAACTCGGCAGCCTTGCCCGTCTCCGTCTCCATCACTGTACTTAGGAATACGCATTCTAAAGATGATTACAAGGCCCATCTACGGTCACTGGTTCTGCATAGAGCATCGTATTCACTGACGTTGCAAGTTGTGGCCCCCAAATGTCAGGTCCCAAATGGATTCAACCACGCAATATTTGTAAAAAGTCCCCCAAACCAACTAGTCTTTCTCACTACAGGTCCTTCCTCAATTCCCCATCACCAAAACAAAATTGGAATTAGTCTCCTGAGCTTCACTGCCTCCGGCCGCGCCTCTGCCTGCTACCGAGCTCCACCGCCGCCGGCCACACATGGTCCATTGCGCCTTCTCCGTCGCTGTCATCTCCTCCATTGCTGACATGCAGTGTTTCCCTCGGATGGCACCTGGACGCGTGGTCGTTCGTCATGTCTGTGGTCATCGTCGACCCGCCGGAGCTGGACCTTGGCCATCGCACCCTGGAGCTGAGGCACTCGTAGCGCCCGCGTAGTTCGTGCCCGCAGGTGTGTGCGCCTGGCGAGCCTCTCCGGCCACGGAGTTCATCCTCCACGTCGCCGGAGACGCGCCACCGGCTGTGCCCCCGACTGGATTCGCGGCGGATTCCCATTTCTAAACTATGCATGACCAGGGCGCGTCGGGAGACCAAGCCTGCGCGGCCGGGACTACCTTCCCCTTGCTCCACACCTCCGTCCTCGCCTCTCGCCGCGGCCGGTACACAGGGTTGCCCGGCGCAGAAGATCGAGCTCGCCCGTCGACGACCGGAGCAGCGGCAGCCGGATTTGTCTAAGGCTCCTGGAGGGCGGCACCATAGGCCGGTGATGGAGGCCAGGGCGGTGCCTGAGCTCTAGGAAGGAGGCGCCGGTCTTGCCACGGATGTGGAGCACGAGCGAATGGGAATCTCACTGGCGGCAGTGGGAGGAGGATCCCAATCTCTATCATTTTTTCAATTTAGTCCTTGTAGTTTATTATTACTAACAAATAGTCTCTCTGGATAGTCATTTTTTTCGAGAAATTCTCTGGAACATTGACCGACATATGGGGTTAAATTTAGGCCACATCAGCAAAATACAAAATACAGTGCTATACCCCTCGCCAGTGACCATTAAGAGCGCTGAGCTGAGCCGACTTTAGTTACCATAGAATGTGTATTCCTATGTACAGTGATGGAGGCGGGTAAGGGTGTCGAGTGTTATAAATGCGACAACCAAATAACGAAGAACGATAAAGGAAAACGCATCGAAGACACAAGATTTAACGTGGAAAACCACTTCCAACACAAAAGGGGAAAAACCGCGACGTCAACCAGCAAATACTTCACTATATCGGGAGGTGTTTAAAAACGCCGGTGATTATCTTATAATCTGATAAGTCCTAGCCGATGGCTTACAAGAGGTATATAGGTGATGGCGTGTAAGACACACGTCCGTTGGGAACCCCAAGAGGAAGGTGTGATGTGTACAGCGACAAGTTTTCCCTCAGTAAGAAACCAAGGTTATCGAACCAGTAGGAGTCAAGGAACACGTGAAGGTTGTTGGTGGCGGAGTGTAGTGCGGCGCAACACCAGGGATTCCGGCGCCAACGTGGAACCTGCACAACACAATCAAAGTACTTTGCCCCAACGTAACAGTGAGGTTGTCAATCTCACCGGCTTGCTGTTGTTGTGACGTGTACAAGTAGATTGCCTAGCCCTTTCCATCAGTTCGGACTTTTGGTTCAAGTGGCTAGTGCATGAAGCTTAACATGGTATCAGAGCCCCAGATCTTGAGTTCAAATCCTGGCTTTCACATGGTTTTCGCAATTAAGCCTAAAAATTGCTGTTGTCCCCCTCTTTAGCCACCGCTGATGCTCTGTTTCGGTGTGCTCTTCTTCTTTCACGTGTTGACTTTCTCTTCTCCCGTCACACGCGAGTTGGGGTGTTGTGACGTGTACAAGTAGATTGCCTAGCCCTTTCCATCAATTCGGACTTTTGGTTCAAGTGGCTAGTGCATGAAGCTTAGCAGCTGTAAACAAAGGATTAGATGTATAGTGTGGAAGATGATGTTTGTTTGCGAAGAACAGCAAAGAACAAGTATTGCGGTAGATTGTATTTCAGATGTAAAGAATGGACCGGGGTCCACAGTTCACTAGTGGTGTCACTCCGATAAGAAATAGCATGTTGGGTGAACAAATTACAGTTGGACAATTGACAAATAAAGAAGGCATAACAATGCATAGACATATATCACGATGAGTACTATGAGATTTAATCAGGACATTACGACAAAGTACATAGACCGCTATCCAGCATGCATCTATGCCTAAAAAGTCCACCTTCAGGTTATCATCCGAACCCTTTCCAGTATTAAGTTGCAAACAACAGACAATTGCATTAAGTATGGTGCGTAATGTAATCAACACAAATATCCTTAGACAAAGCATCGATGTTTTATCCCTAGTGGCAACAGCACATCCACAACCTTAGAACTTTCTCATCACTGTCCCAGCATTCAATGGAGGCATGAACCCACTATCGAGCATAAATACTCCCTCTTGGAGTCACAAGTATCAACTTGGCCAGAGCCTCTACTAGCAACGGAGAGCATGCAAGAACATAAACAACATATATGATAGATTGATAATCAACTTGACATAGTATTCCATATTCATCGGATCCCAACAATCACAACATGTAGCATTACAAATAGATGATCTTGTTCATGATAGGCAGCTCACAAGATCTAACATGATAGCACAATGAGGAGAAGACAACCATCTAGCTACTGCTATGGACCCATAGTCCAGGGGTGAACTACTCACAGATCGATCCGCAGGCGATCATGGCGATGAAGAGACCTCCGGGAGATGATTCCCCTCTCCGGCAGGGTGCCGGAGGCGATCTCCTGAATCCCCCGAGATGGGATTGGCGGCGGCGGCGGCTCTGGAAGGTTTTCTGTATCGTGGTTCTCGGTACTGGGGTTTTTGCGACGAAGGCTTTAAGTAGGCGGAAGGGCAGGGTCGGTGGAGGCACGAGGGCCCCACACCATAGGGCGGCGCGGCCCCACCCTTGGCCGCGCGGCCCTGTGGTCTGGGCGCCTCGTCGCCCCACTTCGTAACCCTTTCGGTCTTCTGGAAGCTTCGTGGAAAAATAAGACCCTGGGCGTTGATTTCGTCCAATTCCGAGAATATTTCCTTTGTACGATTTCTAAAACCAAGGCAGAAAACAGCAACTGGCTCTTCGGCATCTCGTCAATAGGTTAGTGCCGGAAAATGCATAATAATGACATAAAGTGTGTATAAAACATGTGAGTATCATCATAAAAGTAGCATGGAACATACGAAATTATAGATACGTAGTTCCTACTCGCCCTCGAGTAGGTAAACGATAACAAGGATAATTTCTGAAGTGACATGCTATCATAATCTTGATCAATACTATTGTAAAGCATATGAGATGAATGCAGCGATTCGAGGCAATGGTGAAGACAATGAGTAAACAAAAGAATCATATAGCAAAGACTTTGCATGAATAGTACTTTCAAAACAAGCATCAATAAGACTTGCATAAGAGTTAACTCATAAAGCAATAGATTCTTAGTAGAAAGCTTTGAAGCAACACAAAGGAAGATATAAGTTTCAGCGGTTGCTTTCAACTTCAACATGTATATCTCATGGATAATTGTCAACACAAAGTAATATAACAAGTGTAATAGGTAAACATGTAAGAATCAATGCACACAGTTGATACAAGTGTTTGCTTCTAAGATAGAAAGAAGTAGGTAAACTGACTCAACAATAAAGTAGAAGAATGGCCCTTCGCAGAGGGAAGCATGGATTAGTATTTTTGTGCTAGAGCTTTTCATTTTGAAAACATACAAACAATTTTGTCAACGGTAGTAATAAATCATATGTTTTATGTATAAGATATCCTATAAGTTGCAAGCCTCATGCATATTTTACCAATAGTGCCCGCACCTTGTCCTAATTAGCTTGGATTAACATGGATTATCATTGCATAACATATGTTTCAACCAAGTGTCACAAAGGGGTACCTCTATGCCGCCTGTACAAAGGTCTAAGGAGAAAGCTCGCATTGGATTTCTCGCTTTTGATTATTCTGTTATCACCAGAATTTGACCGAGTCAGAGGTGGGCCGCGATCAAGATGGACGTGAAGAATATATATATATATATAAGAAATACGTGAATCGGCCTTTTACCAAGTTGGGCTTAATTGTCCGTGTATCTGTAACATATTAGATCGCATCTTAGTTTAGAAGTTAGAATCTTACTCGTGCACGGTTTGGTGCACGCCCACATTAGAAAGTCCGCTGGACTATAAATATGTATCTAGAGTTTATGGAATAAACAACAACCAACGTTCAACCACAAACAAATCTCGGCGCATCGCCAACTCCTTCGTCTCGAGGGTTTCTACCGGTAAGCATCATGCTGCCTAGATCGCATCTTGCGATCTAGGCAGCACAAGCCTGCCCACGTTGTTCATGCGTTGCTCGTACCGAAGCCTTTTTGATGGCGAGCAACGTAGTTATCTTAGACATGTTAGGGTTAGCATTGTTCTTCATATTACATGCTTTCGTAGTGCAACCCTTGCATGTCTAGCCGCCCTTACACCTATCTTAGGTGTAGGGGCGGCACCCCGCTTGATCATAGTTTAGTAGATCTGATCCGTTACGGTTGCTCCTTGTTCATCAAGGATTAGTTTAACATCCACAATAGTTAGGCCTTACAAGAGGTCGGAGGATCCAGCGGCGTGTAGGGTGGCGTTTGCTAGTCCTAGAACGGATGTTCCGGGGATCAACCTCGTGTTGGTTTTTAGGCCCTGTCTAGGATCGGCTTACGGTCACCGTGCGCGAGCGCGAGGCCCAATCCCGAGTAGGATGATCCGATTATGCGGTGAATACCCTAAATCGTCGTAGATCTCATTAGCTTTACCTTGATCAAGCAGGACCACCATATATTCGGACACCTCGTCCGAATCATGGGTGGATCGGCTCTTTGAGCCGATTCACGAGATAACCCGAGAGCCGATCGAGGCTCGTATTTAATGTTTACGTGTGTGCCCCGCAGGAAACTAAGCGAGGCATCATCCACACCTTCCCGACCAGGTATAGGTCAGGTGGCACGCCCTTGTGATAAACATCGGCGCGTGCGACAGTGAGGCTTTGCGGGCCGTCGCTCTGAGGGACTGGGGCCAGCCGCAGCCCTAGTTGTTCCCGGCTCTACGGTGTTGCCCGTCTCTGCCCGCCAGGGGGTTTCTGACGTCAACACATTCTGGCACGCCCGGTGGGATAGCCGTCGACATCCACAACATCGCCATCTACATCCGAGATGGCGGAAGACACTCCGGTCACGTACGAGGATCTGCCTGATGAGCTCAAGAAGAAACATGACGAGATCAAGGCAACCCTCGAAGCCGAACTCATCGGCTCCTTCCACCGAACCCGCTCCCATGGCGTCGGTGGAAGGGTTTCACACCCGAAGGCGCGCTCGATGGAGTGGACCTGTCCGCCCCGTCAGAAGAACGCACCAGGTCGCTGCGGCAGGAGATCAACTACATGGTGGCTCATTCGCTGCACCGCCACTCTGAGAGCCTGGTGAACACCTTGGAAATCATGAGTCACCGGTACTCCCCGTCGGGACCGGCTCTGGGGACTTTCAAAGGAGAGATGCCGCTCCAGCCCCAGCCGTTCGCATGGGCAGCACCGGAACTGCCGAACTCATCGGCATAAGTCGTCTACAAGATTGGAGGTGATCCTAGTGACTACCAATTCCTACCTGAGGCACCCAAGGAGATCCCGCCCGGATACTCGTGCGCATACGTACCGGACTGCAACGCCTGGGCACTCTCGAACCAAGCTGCAACATCGGGGCCTCTGGAACGGCAGGAGGAACGTCGGAGCCGATCCCGAGAAGCAATCGTGGCTGGCTAAGTACGCCACCCCGACAAACCTCCAAAGCCCAGCTCCTGCAGCTTGGCTTAGAACCGGAAAAGCAAGCATGGCTGGTTAAGTATGCCACCCCGGCGAATCTTCGGGGTTCGACACCTTCAGCCATCACAACGGATCAGATTTGTGCAATTCCGAAAGATCGGTTCGGCATGATTCCGAAAAGGAAGGCGTTCGGCTACACCAAGCCGTACCCCAACAGCTACGAACCGATCCCGCTGCCACCCAAATATCGGCTCCCGGACTTCACAAAGTTTAGTGGATCAGATGGGTCCAGCTCCATCGAGCATGTGAGCCGATATTTGGCACAGCTGGGCACGATCTCAGCGTCAGATGAGTTGCGCGTGAGGTTCTTCTCACAGTCCCTCACAGGATCGGCTTTCGGGTGGTACACATCGCTACCACCGAACTCCATCCAAACTTGGAAGCAGCTTGGAAGAGCAGTTCCATGAGCAGTATCACTCAGAGGCTTCCGATGTTGGTTTTGCCGATCTAACGCAAGTACGACAGAAGCGCGGGGAGACAGTGGCAGAATACGTCCAGCCGCTTCGAGACCATTAGGAACCGATGCTTTTCGGCTCGTATAAGTGAAAAAGAAGCGATCGAGTTGGCGGTGGTGGGTCTCTCATCATCAATCAAGGACGTGGCCTCCCAAGCAGTACTACCCTTCGTTAGCGCACATGGTGCGTAGAGCTGTCAAGCATATGAACAGCCGCGACCCGCATGTTTACCAGGACAAATTCAAGCGGGTGGTGACCGTGGTTGAGGCAGACGAAGATGAAGGTGCCATGGGAGATCGGGAGGTAGCAAGTGGCTGAATGGACTCGAGCGACGGGCCCCGTGACCTGCAAATGGGTGAAGCCACAAGGCCCTCCAAAGGGTTCGACTTCGACGTGACCAAAACGCGAGCAGATTTTTGATCTCTTACTCACGGAGAAGCATATAAAGGTGCCCGAAGGCCACAAGTTCCCCACGGTGCAAGAGCTGAACGGAAGGCCGTACTGCAAATGGCATAACACGTTCTCCCACACCACCAACGACTGCAGGGTGTGGCGGCAGCAGATCCAAATGGCGATAGAAAACGGACGGTTGATTTTCAACCAATACGCCATGAAGGTCGACACACACCCCTTCCCCCCGTAAACATGGTGGAGTATGCTTGCCATGGAGGGTGCCAGCCGGGTTTCCCGTGCAATATCAACATGGTAGATCTTGGACACCACGCCGGCAAGGATGGAGATGAGGGCAGCTGCTCTCATAGCAAAGATACGAGAGGAAGCCGCTCCACGCGATCGGCTCCGCCAAGACGGCAAGCGCTACGTCACGTAGGGAGAAGTGAAGAACATAAGATATCAGCGACCTCTCTCTGATCACCTCCTCAACAAATATGTGAGTCAGTACGACCAACGCCGACGGTCCAGCAATGATAATGAAAGAAATCGGCTGGCTAGAGAAGCCAGAAGACATCGTCGGCATAATCTCGATGAGGGGGAGCACGAGCGTTGTGCCAAGGAAAAGGCAAGGGAGCAAGACGACGAGGACGAGCACCGGGATTGTCCCTTCTTCGAGCACTCGCTGGGATTCAGGAATGAGCCGATTGCCAACAATCGGCAATTGCCCAGAATGCAACCGGAAGAAGAAGGAGGCAGCCAACGTGTCCGTGTTCGAGCGCTTAGGACCTCTCCCGCCACAGAGCAAACGAGCTGAGTCCCCTAGGTTGAAAGATCTCGAAGATTCAGAAGACGAGGGGGAGGAAGAAGAAGACAGGTATCACCGGCCAAGGTGGTACCCTGATGGACTCAGCCGTTCCCAGAAACGCAGGGTTCAACGATTACGCGGCCTGGAAGAAGCCGAGAGGTTATACTTGCATACATTGAGGAAGGCAAGGCCTGATCTGGCTGCAAAGGTTCAGCGAACCCTGGATGAAGAGGGTCGTCCACGGAAAATGGAGTGGCGCCCCAAGCAAAGGAAAGCCGATGATGAAACATCGGCTGGCACAAACATGGTGCTCGTTCTTCCGACGAAGCTCAGTGCTCCACGGTTACACGATACATCCAAGGTGGACGACAGCAAGCGCGCCAACATGATAAAGTCAGAGATTGGGCTGGTTCTGTCTACCGGCCTGAACGAGTAGCAAGAGCACGTCAAGGAGCAAACATGGCGAGGCTGATCCTTGTGATCGGCCCCAAAAAAAAAATTATGAAGGGACATTACAAACCTTCATCGAACAAGCAACATGGAGGCCGATTCCAGCAATCGGCCAAAATTATCCTCACCATCCATTTTGTCTGGGTTCGACATATTATCCAACAGAGCCGATACCATCAATTCTCTTGACAGAATCGGCTCGGGGGGGGGGCACCCAGGTGGATAAAACACGGGGATATGCAATGGAAGCGTCTCATCCTGTGGTGATGGGTATTGGAGTGTCGGGGCCGATGCACCAGTCGGCCGTAAAAAAAAAAAATTCTGAACATTCGAAAATTTTCGAGCACAGCCGATGCATGGCCATCGACTCAAGAGGAGTAACTGTTACGATCAGAGGGTCAATGGAGCACTAATGGAAGAACTCCTCAATGGAGTAGTCTAAGGGCTCAGATCCTCTCTTCAAGAACAATGCCAGGAGCAGCCTGGACGTGCGGATCAGGTCAAGGATGGATTGCATGAGATCCACCAAAAGAAAGGAGCCGATCTAGCCGGCAAGGTGCAGGAAGAACTGAAGAAGCTCGGGGGCAGCTCCCTTGAAGGCTCTCTGCTCGGGAAGCCGATTTAGGCTCAAATCGGTTGGTTCTGCATAAAAGGCTCCCTCAGTGCATAATCAAGCCCGGGTCCATACAGCTAATTGGCGTATCCTCGTCTCTCGTTTTGCCTTGGTTGAGACTCGGGGGCAACGAGGCCTGGTAGATGCTCTATTGAGGAACCGGTTGGGGTACCGTCGGCTGATCTTCGTTGCAACCTTCTTCACAAAATAATGAGCGCTCGCTAGAAAGGATCGCTGAAACCGGTGGGAGGAATTTAAAGGGCTCTCTTGGAAATCCCACAGTATCTACCGGGAAGAGAATCATCAGTTGAAGAATGGAAGGGTAAATGTCGAAGGACCGATGCGTTGCTATCGGCTCGTTACGCATTGGCAAAGGGGACGAATCGGCAAGATCAGTATAAGAAGAAATCGGCTAAGATAAGCTAAAGGAATCGGCAAAATCAGATTGGGAAAAGTTCTTCATTGATAGATTTCTTACATAAGGAGCTGATGGCCCTCAAAAGGAAGTACTAGGGGATACATGGCCCCATCTACTGCTACTGGTCCTATGCTAGATGTCCTATCTACGGGCCGTCGCTGCCCTCATCATCGCCGTCATCGCCGGTGTCGGCGCTGCTCCCAGCCGGCTCGTCGTCGCTGCTCCAACGGCCGCCGGCAGGACCTTCATTGTCCTCATCTTCCTCGTCGTCGTCGTCGTCGCTGTCGAAGTCACTCAGATTCCCCGGCCAGGGGCAATGGCGCTTGGCCGGCGGTTCGTCGGGGAAGCTGTCGTCGTCGTCGCCCTCCTCTTCCTCCTCCTTCACCTCCTCAGAGTGGTGAAGTCGTCCCAGAAAGCGATCGTCATCGCTCTCCTCCTCCGATTCCCCGTCGGCGAGGAAGCGGAGGTCACTCTCCCCGTCCTGTCGAGGATTTGTCGTCCTCCGACCGCGAGGGAGAAGTCATGGCTAGACTCCTCCCCGGCCTCGATGGCGCGGCGGATGTTGGCCGCATGGATCTCCGCCGGGTTCGGCTCCGGCGTCGGCGCGCGAGACGAGGAGGACTGGGTGGAAAGATCCGATGAAGCAGAGGAGGAAGAAGACATGGTGGCGGAGGACGGCTTTTGGAATGCCAATGCGAAGGAGATGCAGGATTGAACTGTGCCGAACGGTTAAATAAAAGGGGATATAGTGGGAATTCAATGCCACAGCAGTTTCCGAGGAAGTGGTGCTTGAAAGAAAGAGAAAAGACTGCCAAGTCACGCGGAGAAGTTGAGAAGGCAAGGCATCATGATGACGGATACTGCGACGGTTCTGCCACGACATGACCCGATGAAAGAAAGGCATAATGATTTTGGAAATGTCATTTCCAAAACCAGGGGGCATGTGTTATCACCAGAATTTGACCGAGTCAGAGGTGGGCCGCGATCAAGATGGACGTGAAGAATATATATATATAGAAGAAATACGTGAATCGGCCTTTTACCAAGTTGGGCTTAATTGTCCGTGTATCTGTAACATATTAGATCGCATCTTAGTTTAGAAGTTAGAATCTTACTCGTGCACGGTTTGGTGCACGCCCACATTAGAAAGTCCGCTGGACTATAAATATGTATCTAGGGTTTATGGAATAAACAACAACCAACGTTCAACCACAAACAAATCTCGGCGCATCGCCAACTCCTTCGTCTCGAGGGTTTCTACCGGTAAGCATCATGCTGCCTAGATCGCATCTTGCGATCTAGGAAGCACAAGCCTGCCCACGTTGTTCATGCGTTGCTCGTACTGAAGCCTTTTTGATGGCGAGCAACGTAGTTATCTTAGACATGTTAGGGTTAGCATTGTTCTTCATATTACATGCTTTCGTAGTGCAACCCTTGCATGTCTAGCCGCCCTTACACCTATCTTAGGTGTAGGGGCGGCACCCCGCTTGATCATAGTTTAGTAGATCTGATCCGTTACGGTTGCTCCTTGTTCATCAAGGATTAGTTTAACATCCGCAATAGTTAGGCCTTACAAGGGGTCGGAGGATCCAGCGGCGTGTAGGGTGGCGTTTGCTAGTCCTAGAACGGATGTTCCGGGGATCAACCTCGTGTTGGTTTTTAGGCCCTGTCTAGGATCGGCTTACGGTCACCGTGCGCGAGCGCGAGGCCCAATCCTGAGTAGGATGATCCGATTATGCGGTGAATACCCTAAATCGTCGTAGATCTCATTAGCTTTACCTTGATCAAGCAGGACCACCATATATTCGGACACCTCGTCCGAATCATGGGTGGATCGGCTCTTTGAGCCGATTCACAGGATAACCTGAGAGCCGATCGAGGCTCGTATTTAATGTTTACGTGTGTGCCCTGCAGGAAACTAAGCGAGGCATCATCCACACCTTCCTCGACCAGGTATAGGTCAGGTGGCACGCCCTTGTGATAAACATCGGCGCGTGCGACCAGGAGGCTTTGCGGGCCGTCGCTCTGAGGGACTGGGGCCAGCCGCAGCCCTAGTTGTTCCCGGCTCTACGGTGTTGCCCGTCTCTGCCCGCCAGGGGGTTTCTGACGTCAACATATTCTCAACTTAGACATCCATACCGGGACAACATAGACAACAGATAATGGACTCCTCTTTAATGCATAAGCATTCAACAACAAATAATATTCTCATAAGAGTTTGAGGATTAATTGTCCAAACTGAAACTTCCACCATGGATCATGGCTTTAGTTAGCGGCCCAATGTTCTTCTCTAACAATATGCATACTCAAACCATTTGATCATGAAAATTGCCCTTACTTCAGACAAGACGAACATGCATAGCAACTCACATGATATTCAACAAAGGTAATAGTTGATGGCGTCCCATGAAACATGGTTACCGCTCAACAAGCAACTTATTAAGAAATAAGATACATAAGTACATATTCTTCACCACAATAGTTTTTAAGGCTATTTTCCCATGAGCTATATATTGCAAAGACATAGAATTTTAAAGGTAGCACTCAAGTAATTTACTTTGCAATGGCAGAGAAATACCATGTAGTAGGTAGGTATGGTGGACACAAATGGCATAGTTTTTGGCTCAAGGATTTGGATGCACGAGAAGAATTCCTCTCAATACAAGGCTAGGCTAGCAAGGTTGTTTGAAGCAAACTCAAGTATAAAACGGTGCAGCAAAGCTTACATATGAACATATTGCAAGCATTATAAGACTTTACATCGTCTCCTTGTTGTTCAAACACCTTAACCAGAAAATATCTAGACTCTAGAGAAACTAATCATGCAAACCAAATTTTAACAAGCTCTATGTAGTTCTTCATTAATAGGTGCAAAGTACATGATGCAAGAGCTTAAACATGATCTATATGAGCACAAAAATTGCCAAGTATCAAATTATTCAAGACATTATACCAATTACCACATGTAGCATTTTCTGTTTCCAACCATATAACAATGAACGAAGCAGTTTCAACCTTCGCCATGAACATTAAGAATAAAGCTAAGAACATATGCGTTCATACGAAACAGCGGAGCGTGTCTCTCTCCCAAACAAGAAATGCTAGGATCCGATTTTATTCAAACAAAAACAAAAACAAAAACAAACAGACGCTCCAAGTAAATCACATAAGATGTGACGGAATAAAAATATAGTTTCACTAGAGGTGACCTGATAAGTAGTCGATGAAGAAGGGATGCCTTGGGCATCCCCAAGCTTAGATGCTTGAGTCTTCTTAAAATATGCAGGGATGAACCACGGGGGCATCTCCAAGCTTAGACTTTTCACTCTTCTTGATCATATTGTATCATCCTCCTCTCTTGACCCTTGAAAACTTCCTCCACACCAAACTCATTAGAGGGTTAGTGCATAATTGAAAATTCATATATTCAGAGGTGACATAATCATTCTTAACACTTCTGGACATTGCACAAAGCTACTAAAAGTCAATGGAACAAAGAAATCCATCAAACATAGCAAAACAGGCAATGCGAAATAAAAGGCAGAATCTATCAAAACAGAACAGTCCGTAAAGACGAATTTTTCAGGGGCACTTGCTCAGATGAAAATGCTCAAATTGAATGAAAGTTGCGTACATATCTGAGGATCACGCACGTAAATTGGCAGATTTTTCTAAATTTCCTACAGCAGGGGCTGCTCAATTTCATGACAGTAAGAAATCTGTTTCTGCGCAGTAATCCAAATCTAGTATCATCTTTACTATCAAAGACTTTACTTGGCACAACAATGCAATAAAATAAAGATAAGGAGAGGTTGCTACAGTAGTAACAACTTCCAAGACTCAAATATAAAACAAAAGTGCAGAAGTAAAATAATGGGTTGTCTCCCATAAGCGCTTTTCTTTAACGCCTTTCAGCTAGGCGCAGAAAGTGTGAATCAGGTATTATCAAGAGATGAAGCATCAACATCATAATTTTTTATAATAATAGAATCATAAGGTAACTTCATTCTATTTCTAGGGAACTGTTCCATACCTTTCTTAAGAGGAAATTGATATTTAATATTACCTTCCTTCATATCAATGGTAGCACCAACAGTTCGAAGAAAAGGTCTTCCCAATATAATGGGACAAGATGCATTGCATTCAATATCCAAGACTTGTGGAGCCCTTTCAGTGTGCCATTCAGAGTAATGTATCATCATATTATCAAGAAGCTTTGTTGCCGCCCCCAAAGTAATGGACATAAAGGTACCTCCAGCAGCTGAATCTAATAGGTTCCGCGAAGAAAAATTCAATCCTGCATAGAAGGTTTGGATGATCATCCAAGTAGTCAGTCCATGGGTAGGGCAATTCTTCACCAAAGATTTCATTCTCTCCCATGCTTGAGCAACATGTTCATTATCTAATTGCTTAAAATTCATTATGCTACTTCTCAAAGATATAATTTTAGCGGGAGGATAATATCTACCAATGAAAGCATCTTTACATTTAGTCCATGAATCAATACTATTCTTAGGCAAAGATAGCAACCAATCTTTAGCTCTTCCTCTTAAGGAGAAAGGAAACAATTTTAATTTTATAATGTCACCATCTACATCCTTATACTTTTGCATTTCACAAAGTTCAACAAAATTATTAAGATGGGCAGCAAGATCATCCGAACTAACACCGTAAAATTGCTCTCTCATAACAAGATTTAGTAAAGCAGGTTTAATTTCAAAAAATTCTGCTCGTAGTAGCAGTGTGGAGCAATAGGTGTGCATATGAAATCATTATTATTTGTGCTAGTGAAGTCACACAACTTAGTATTCTCAACAGTACCCATTTTAGCAGTAGTAAATAAAGCAAACTAAATAAAGTAAATGCAAGTAACTAATTTTTTTGTGTTTTTAGTATAGAGAACATGATAGTAAATAAAGTAAAACTAGCAACTAATTTTTTTGTATTTTTGATATAGAGAGCAAACAAAGCAGTACATAAAGTAAAGTAAAGCAAGACGAAAACAAAGTAAAGAGATTGGGCGTGGGAGACTCCCCTTGCAGCGTGTCTTGATCTTCCCGGCAACGGCGCCAGAAAACTGGCTTGATGGCGTGTAAGACACACGTCCGTTGGGAACCCCAAGAGGAAGGTGTGATGTGTACAGCGACAAGTTTTCCCTCAGTAAGAAACCAAGGTTATCGAACCGGTAGGAGTCAAGGAACACGTGAAGGTTGTTGGTGGCGGAGTGTAGTGCGGCGCAACACCAGGGATTCCGTCGCCAACGTGGAACCTGCACAACACAATCAAAGTACTTTGCCCCAACGTAACAGTGAGGTTGTCAATCTCACCGGCTTGCTGTAAACAAAGGATTAGATGTATAGTGTGGAGGATGATGTTTGTTTGCGAAGAACGAGCAAAGAACAAGTATTGCGAGAGATTGTATTTCAGATGTAAAGAATGGACCGGGGTCCACAGTTCACTAGTGGTGTCTCTCCGATAAGAAATAGCATGTTGGGTGAACAAATTACAGTTGGGCGACAAATAAAGAAGGCATAACAATGCACATACATATATCACGATGAGTACTATGAGATTTAATCGTGGCATTACGACAAAGTACATAGACCGCTATCCAAGCATGCATCTATGCCTAAAAAGTCCACCTTCGAGGTTATCATCCGAACCCTTTCCAAGCATTAAGTTGCAAACAACGAGACAATTGCATTAAGTATGGTGCGTAATGTAATCAACACAAATATCCTTAGACAAGGCATCAATGTTTTATCCCTAGTGGCAACAAGACATCCACAACCTTAGAACTTTCGTCACTCGTCCCGCATTCAATGGAGGCATGAACCCACTATCGAGCATAAATACTCCCTCTTGGAGTCACAAGTATCAACTTGGCCAGAGCCTCTACTAGCAACGGAGAGCATGCAAGAACATAAACAACATATATGATAGATTAATAATCAACTTGACATAGTATTCCATATTCATCGGATCCCAACAAACACAACATGTAACATTACAAATAGATGATCTTAATCATGATAGGCAGCTCACAAGATCTAACATGATAGCACAATGAGGAGAAGACAACCATCTAGCTACTGCTATGGACCCATAGTCCGAGGGGTGAACTACTCACACATCGATCCGGAGGCGATCATGGCGATGAAGAGACCTCCGAGGAGATGATTCCCCTCTCCGGCAGGGTGCCGGAGGCGATCTCCTGAATCCCCCGAGATGGGATTGGCGGCGGCGGCATCTCTGGAAGGTTTTCCGTATCGTGGTTCTCGGTACTGGGGTTTTCGCGACGAAGGCTTTAAGTAGGCGGAAGGGCAGGGTCGGTGGAGGCACGAGGGCCCACACCATAGGGCGGTGCGGCCCCACCCTTGGCCGTGCGGCCCTGTGGTCTGGGGGCCTCATCGCCCCACTTCGTAACCCTTTCGGTCTTCTGGAAGCTTCGTGGAAAAATAAGACCCTTGGCGTTGATTTCGTCCAATTCCGAGAATATTTCTTTTGTAGGATTTCTGAAACCAAAAACAGCAGAAAATAGCAACTGGCTCTTCGGCATCTCGTCAATAGGTTAGTGCCGGAAAATGCATAATAATGACATAAAGTGTGTATAAAACATGTGAGTATTATCATAAAAGTAGCATGGAACATAAGAAATTATAGATACGTTTGAGACGTATCAATAGGCGGTGGCACGGTCCAAGCCTACCGGCAACGGGCCTCGCTCCACTCGTCATAAGTTAGCCTCCCTTTAGAATGAATTTGGATTACAATATAACATCGAGTTTACGATGTTGGTGACGCGCGATGTATTTTACTCTTTATAAATTGTAGTGTTTCCCCATATCCGCTAGAGATGATCTTAGGGCATCTCCAACCGCGCGACCCAAACGGACGCGCTGGGCCGTCCGTTTTGGGCCGTTTGGGTGGCCGAGCGGACACGCGGATGGAGCCCCGCGTCCGCGCGTCCGTTTGGGTCGCGCGGTGCGCCCAACGCTGCAGAAATGGGTCGCGCCCCGTATTGTATGTTTTTGCTTGTAAATTGACTATAAACGTCAAATAAATTATAGAAAATGGTTCAAATGCTCAAAATTTATTACACAGTACATTGTCCACGTAATCAATGATAAAGTATTATTCAAATAAAATGTAAAAACGTTACAAATGCTTTAGGCTTCGGGATTTTCATCATCATTGTTGTTTGCAGCATTGTTGCCTACATGCTGCCACATGTGCTCGATCAAATCAGCCTGCAGCTGGTTGTCTACAGCTAGATCTCGAATTTTATGGTGTGCATGAAGAATGTCCTGGAATGATGCCGGACCACCTTCAGGAGTAACCAACTCTCCCTGGCCCTCCCAGTCATTATCAAAGAGTGAATCATCCCGCTCCACCTCAACAATCATGTTATGCATGATTACACAAGCGGTCATCACCTCCCACATAGTTTGCACATCCCAGGCTCTGGCAGGGTGTCTAACGATAGCCCAACGAGCTTGGAGGATGCCAAATGCCCGCTCGACATCTTTCCGGGCTGCCTCTTGCTCTTTGGCAAACCTTGCCTCCTGCTCTGAGTTGGGTTTTCGGATTGTCTTCACGAGTGTAGCCCAAGGTGGATAGATACCATCAGCAAGGTAGTACCCCTTGTGTAGTGGTGGCCATTGATCTCAAAATCCACATCAGGGAACTGACCGTACGCTAGCCTATCAAACACCGGAGAGCGCTGTAGCACATTGATATCATTGTGCGAGCCAGCCATTCCGAAGAATGAGTGCCAAATCCATGTATCCTGTGAAGCAACAGCTTCGCGAATGACTGTGCACCCCTCAGAATGACCGATGTATGCCCCCTGCCAACCAAAGGGGCAGTTCTTCCACTCCCAGTGCATGCAGTCTATGCTGCCAAGCATCCCAGGAAACCCCCTGGAAGCGTTGATTGACAACGGACGAGCCGTGTCCTCTCGCAGTAGGTTGCCGGAGGTACTGTTCTCCGAACGAACCGATCACTGCTCTGCAGAACCTGTACATCGCTTCCAAGCCGGTAGACTCACTCATGTGCGTTTACTCATCTACGAAATCACCGGCAACGCCATATGCGAGCATCCTAATCGCTGCCGTGCATTTCTGGTACGAAGAGAGGCCTACCTTGCCAATTGCATCCACTTTCGCGCAGAAGTAGTCGTCGTAGAGCTTGACGCCATCCATTATCCGGCGGAACAACGGCCTGGACATCCGAAAACGCCGGCGAAACAGGGCCGGCGTGAACAATGCCTTGGGTTGGAAGTAGTCGGTGAAGAGCTGGTCGTGGCCGCGTTCTCTTTTGCGGTCCAAGGCGGCCGCGCGCCCCGGAAAGGACCCCCGGTGCACGGGGATCTGCGAGACAATGTGCTCGTGGATGATCAGCGCAGCATCCGTGAAAAATTCGTCGTCGGAGTCCTCGTCGGACGACGTGTCGATGAAGTTCTTGAAAAAAGTAGTCGTCGTCGCTGTCCACCATGATCTACAGATGAAAAGGGACAAATTTTAGATCGTCCATTTCATCGAACACCTCGCAGGCGGAGGCCATCCAATGCGTCCGTAGGGACCTGCAGGCAATGGCCGTCCCGGCCGACTTGCGGTCTGGAAACACGGTGCACGAGAGCTCACCTCCGGCGGCAACGGCGCAGCTGCTAACGGCGGGAGGTCTCGCGACGGTGAGAGGACAACAGCGTCGGCGACGGCGATGGCGTCCTCCGACTCTGCTACGAAGCTGCGAAAGCAGCGCGGGGCCGCGACCTATGCTTCCGCCCCGCTTGCCGGCGTCTCGACGACGGTGGCCGGCGTCGACGCCGCTCACAAATCGCCGGTCCTTGGCTGGCGGCGGAGCGGCGGGAGATGTGTGCGAGGGGTTTGTGTTTTGGGAGACAGACAGGCGGGCCAGGGGCGGACAAGGGGAGGACGCGAGCGGCCAGCATTCGGCGTCCGCGGTCACGCAAACTCGTTCCAGATTTGGGCCGGGTTTGGATCGTCCCGGACGCCGCGGCCATCCGTTTTAGGGATGGGTCCGCGCGCTGAGCCGCGTTTTTGTCCAGCTCGACCCATCCGGACGCGCGGGCGCGGTTTGGGTCGCCCCGTTGGAGATGCCCTTAGGAGACCGGCGGTCGGCAAGGGCAGCAGTGCGGAACTGCGCATGTGAGTGTGACCGACCTCCCACGTCGCTGCTTGTCCCCGAGCTCAAGGCTATCGTTCCTGAGCCGGCGGCGATGAAGGCTCCGACACTCAGAGTGGCAGCCGCTAAGATTGGCAGCGTCATTTAAAAAAAAAACATGGACAGCGTCATTTTTGATCTGATGACGACAAGACTCAGGAGGGAGAGGGTGCGTCCGTATAAAGAGCAACAATCACGATTGACAGAAGTTATATTATCCAACTGAAGCTGTTAAGGGTTCACTGGCGTGATTGTCCACAGGGCTCTGATTCTCTGAAGAAACCTGATTGTCGCCATCACGTGTGTCATCTAGAGAATAACAATAACTAATGCTTTGATTGCCAGCATTGCTTGTAACAAGAAAAGAACCCCTTACTTAGAGGATTAGAAACACAAGGTAATCTTGGACAACAGCCAAAAATTAATCCATGCATTAAATTATCATCAAAATTGATATAATAGAATGTAGTACAAATAAATAGGATGAACACACGCAAGTGAAGAATATTACTACAAAACACCTGGGAGTACATTTTCTGAGCGAAGTTAAAAGAAAGCTGCATTTGCTAGTTCAAAAACTGAAGCGCACACTGAACTACAAAACACCTGCTATACTCCACCTTACCAATAGAAGGTTAAATTTTGTATCCGCTTGACAATGAATGGATACTCATCAATTTACAAGCTGCAGATCAATTAATGAAATGTTTGACAATGTGGTCGATTTTCTATAGAGGATTGTTTGTGTATCAACCATCTGTGGTACACGGATGCTCTTGCAGCTTGATCGCGCCCTCAGAAATGTCCAAGCTGCAACCGCACAGATGATAGCTCCCATCTGAGCTCCAGAGATGATAGCCAGTGTATAGGATTATCCTTCCCTCAACAGAGGCTTGGATAAAATTGAGACGAAGCCTTCAAGGATTCAACATCATCAACTGCAGTCCATGACTGCTCTTGCAGCTTGGCAGCCTCAGCAATATCCGAGTTGCAACCATACACATGGATTGCCAACCGTCTACGCTTTGGAGATGATTGCTTTATGTAGGTATTGTACCAGCTGATGACATCCTCCTTCCCAACTGTCCTTAGCTCTTCAGCTTCTAGTTTGGACATATCAAACATATACCTACAATGATAGGAGACATGACGCGTTTAATGAAATCCATCAGTTGTCATTTACGTATATATATACAACGGAAGTAAAGTACCCAGGCAATACATGCCAGTAATTTGAACTGCATGTCATTCAAACTGCTGGTCAGGTTTTATCTTCAAAAACCAGATGATTTAGGCACATGGGGTTTCTTTTGGCCAAGTGATCAAAGTTACAATCAAATTCTGCAGAATATGAGGCGTTTGAATTGCTTTCTATAAGCAGTGCTTCGTGATACTACCGAGGGGGAGAAAAATGAGACATGCAGAAACACTGCTTTTCCAAAGCTTAACAAGAAAATTAGCAAGAACTGGTCATTTCCAACTTGTTCCCAGCCAGTTGTTGGCCTGCTGCCTTACGGCATTTTTTTTGTTGGATATGCGGAGCAGAAAGGCACAGCTCACCATTAACACGTGTAGGTTCAAAAAAAGCTAGGCGCTAATTCCTAGGTTTGCCTCTTCCTAGCGCTTATCTCACCCAAGCGCACGCATAGCATGATTAAGTGTCAGGCATGTTTCTGTCGCCTAGCGCATGTCTAAGCGCATGAAACTGCAAGCTTCAACTTGGTGCCCCCAAGCTTGGAGCTTGGATTCAGATAATCCATGGTGTGGCAAGATAAATGACTTACTTCATGACACGCACTATTGGCACGAAGAAAGTGAAAGAGGGCAGATTCTACTGTTTATGCATAACCAGACAAATATGTAGCACATGTTTAGTTGTGTTAAGGTTGAGCGGTCAGACCCAACCAATGAACACCCCCAGTCTTGATCTTAAACCAGTTAGCCTTAGGTAGATACTAATTACTTCGTTGCACACAAGTTCCCAATGATCCATAGCTGCACTTGAAGCAAGAAAGAAGTTATACCTTTTGTCGACAATCTGCGACCAGTAATCACCAGTTTGATAGCTAAGGGAAGGATCCTTTTCGAGTTTATCAGCTATTAGTCCACTCTTATGGTGCTCAAAAGTCTCCTCCTCTAGCCCATCCTTCAAACAGCACAGGTATTGACCAAAAGTAAGAAAGTAATTTTGAAGTTCCAATTAATTAACTTTTCAGCTTTCATAAATTTGAAAATATATCCTCAAAACACAACAAGAAATACAGGGGTAGATGAAAAGCAGCATTCCAAAACCAACTTAATGTTTTGACAATTCAAACAAGACAAGAACAAGGAAAAAGCTATGAATAATAAAATAGCATTCCACAAGCTTAAGATATCTTTTGTGTTTCCAATTGGATGAACAGCGGAGAAATATCAATATCAGTGATAAAAGTTTGTATTTGGGATTTTCATATTAAACATGAATATGAATATAAATAGTTGGAAATTCAATTCGAATCCCAAGTGCGTATGCTCTCTATCAAAAAATTATATTATGAAATGTCAAAAAAAATTGAAAAAAAATTCTACATGCACATTTCCACAATATATGTGCGTTCGTCAAGTTTCGCGTGGAACAAATATTTTTTGTGGTCTATGTAAAAAAGAGAAAAAATATCTTCTGAAAAAACTTATTTTTAGCATTGAATTTTGTCTTTTTATGCACGCCACACGACAAGTCGATTTTTCATTAAACGACTTTGTGAGCGCGTAGCACATGCAAATTTTTCATTACAATTTTTTTAAAATTTCAAAATGTGTGTAACTTAAATTTCAAAATAAACGGAGCATATGCTCCCATGTGCCAAAACACCACTCTCATATTAATAAGACAATTTTTCTCAATGAAGACATGGATACATCATTAGTTCATTACAAGGATACACCATAAAGTCAAGCAAAGTTCATTTTAAAATGATAAAATATACGATGAAGAAAAACATCTCAAAGACAATTTGTTTAGGAATTGCTGCTTAGAATAAAAGTAAAATGTCAACAAATACTTATGAAAACATGAGTGCACAATTTCCATAGGTCAGAGATAATCATCACTATGCTGTTGTAAGAATCAAACTGATGCATGTGGCATGTCAGCAAAATATTATCATGTCCTGTAGAATCTTAGTAGTTAGATATAATATGCTATAACCTACATTTTCTATCAGGTGCAAAATAATACATCACTAACGCAGAATTGTGAAGTTGGATAGAAGCATACCAGCAAAGCAGACACACCATCAATGAAGTTATCAATCCGGCTTTGTAGGTAAATAGGGCTATACTTGGAGGACATAACTCGGAAACAGTACGCCAAAAGGCGGTATGTCATCCGTGGACTAGAGTCCACAGTATAACCAAGCTGCTCCTTTGTTCTATCATTGGAATACCAAGAAAATCAATTAGCAAGGTTGACGCAGAATATAAATAATAATAGAAGTATAATAAGCACCCCCTCCCCCTCCTAAAAAATGTGATCTACAAATATGAGCAGCCGAAACTATTTTA
Organism: Lolium rigidum; assembly: GCF_022539505.1. Lineage (NCBI taxonomy): Eukaryota > Viridiplantae > Streptophyta > Magnoliopsida > Poales > Poaceae > Lolium > Lolium rigidum. The sequence goes on along the minus strand of NC_061510.1, from coordinate 140,582,230 downwards.
CTTTCAACCAACTTTACTTAAAAAAATGGCATTGTGTGCAATATACAATGCATATGTTTGAAAGGCCTAGGAAAAAACAACCATAATACTCCAACCATTTTGAAATATGTGCACTTTTTTGGAGCATCTTTCCACAACATTTCCAATTGAAGGCATCACATGTGTTGTAATTGCAGCATTAACCCTACCCATACTGTAGTACTGTAAAAGAGAGATTACTGGTTGCATTACGTCATTTAATAGCAACAGGAATATGCATGGACCACTGTAATTAACTATTTCTTATATTTGGTATTGTGGATGGGACTTCATCTGAAAAAACAAGAAATATACCTCAGCTGATTAAAGCAAGGTTCCTCAATGATATTGCTGAAAAGATCTGTAATAGCTCTTAGTCGTGTTGACTCCTTTCCAGTGTCTTGCTCGACTGGAAAATAAACCTGACAAGAAGTGGTGTATCAGAAGGCTGTCCGATTAACCTAAAGCAGAAAAAACGGCCTCTTGAGGCTACACTTCTGTAGGTTTCCTGAGATTCCAGATCAGATGCCCATGCACTATATCAAAGTGGTTGCATTATATATAGGAGGGTACTCACAAATAGGATACTATTACAGTGAAAGGAAGGGTACTGATGCTATTTAACATACAATTTATAATTTCAAACAGCATCTCAAGAAACATGCAATAGAGTTATAGAGGTATGCTTCAGTATACAGTTATTAAGATCTAAAGAAAGGTATACAGTAATTAACAGGGCACCAGAATATAACCCACCTCAACCACAGAATTCTCTTCAAGATCATTCTCCACCCGTACACTTCTAATAAAATTTGCACCCTGAGGAATGCAAAAAACACTTTCCCCATGCCTTGCCTCCTCTGGCAATGCCTGTCCCGACAAACTATTTTGGAATATTTTTGATATATTTATCGCTTCCTCTCCTGACAGATTACCATGACATAGGCCCTCGATGTGCAACTGCATGTGTCCAAGGAAAGTGATTTATACAATCTAGCAAATGTATGCATGATAAAAAAAAAACATTCCAGTATTTTTTTATCAGAACCATACTGTCAGCAAGCGTTCTTCATTCTTGGATACCATTTGATACATGTAAGAACAGGCAGTACCAGAAATATTGCAGATATAAACATCAACGTCGTACTTACTTGAGAAAGAAGCTTTGGAACAAATTCTGCCAGATCAGAAAAGGTTAACGTTGCAAGAACTTTACGTTTTTCATCGACATCCCAGAATATTTTTCGTAAGAATTGTAGCCTCAAGTAGGTGGAATGGCTCATAGGCTTCATATTAGTGTTTTTGTAAGCTCTTTCCAGATCCTCCTTGATGACCTGGTGAGTGCACAATAAAACTGTATATAAATACTAAGATGCAGAAGTCTATAGACGGTTTTGTGCTTTCTTGAATTCTCTTATCTATATGTTAACAACTAGTAAGGTGAAAACCAAAAGAACTGTATAAGCCAGTCACACAAGTGGTTAGGCTGCACTCAGTTGACAAGCTTCTCTCGCTGGAAGATAACTATGTCGATAACTAAGACAGAAAACATGAAGTTGAAGCAAATGAATGAATTGTTTTCCTAATTTGATCACGTTAACAATTACAAGAACAATCGTCAATTTAAGTTATCCACTTTTCCTGTGGAAGTTAAAGGAGAAGGTACAGAGCTGTAGGCAAACATATGAAAAAAAAATACATTACCACATTTATATTCAATATAATCTATCATGTCTTCAGCATAGAAACATATTACCTCAAACCTATCCATCTTCGGAGAAAAGGATTGAGAAGCAGCCAAGATGTGGGACAGCAGGACGGACAGCTTGTCATTGTATCCGTAAAGCTTTAACTCAAGGTTGCTACCAACAACAGATAACGATGTCTCAAGTTTAGCCACAGAAGCCTGGGAGTCATAAACCAATTGTAAGATATAATTCAGATAGGCCTAATCAATTAACAATAGTTCATAAGATTGCAGATACTGTGATTTCAACGCAAATAAAATTGTAAATACAAAAAATATGGGAACAGAGACGAAAGTTGGTCATCTGATATCTGATTTGGGAAGCAAGACAGCAAATCGAAATATTCGATAGTAGCTAGAACAAAAACTTCGTAAAACAATACTGCACAAATAAAATTCAGTAGACAGAGATGACCCCTAATTTATATGGATAAAACACCCTATGTGAAACTTTGCATCAATAAAGGATTTTGGATCCGTTGCGAATGCCAGCTATCCAACTAATGTCAAGCCTTCTCATTTACACCGTATCAGATGTAAATGTTCACTCTTAATTAAGTTGAATAGTGACAAACATTAGCAGCACCATCAAAGCATCCACAACCACAAGAACTACTGCTGATAAAACTTGTTCATAGTCTCGAAAAGCACATCACATGTGCAATTTACGCCGAAGAACATAAAATTCTACGGTAAGCTCATCAAACAAACGTTGAAATAAATTCAATAATACCCACCTGATAGAGGACCTCATTTAGCTCATCTTTAAGAAGATTTGCAAACAGATCTGTCAGGACAGAGTTTCTAAGGCTGCTACAGCCATCCTTGACAGAAATCAAAAAGTATGCATTTGCACGAGGAACATTAAATGCATTATCCATCTTGTGCCAGAGCTTTATGAACGGTTCATCCACAATACACTGAGGATTATCATCGTCTGACAATTTAGGAATGTTAGAATTCCGCAGACTGAAGTCCCCTGGGATAAATTCATTCTTCCGAGGTAAATGAAAATTAGCATCCATCTGTGCAGGGTTTCTCCAGCTTTCAATCAAAGATGACGGGATATCCTCTTCAATGTACGGTGAACCAAACCAAGGTTCACATCTAATATCTGCAAGAAATAGACTGTATCAGAAATGCAACAGTCAATACCACAAGACAACATGCATAATACGCAGTTGAACAAACTGTGACTTGGTCCCATTATTAGCCTAACTTTCCAGCATTTGGTGTAAACATAATGTCAAGTACGAACTCACAAACCGAACAAGCTGTTGCTCCATACAACTCTACAAATAGGATGAGTTTCAATTATGGAAAGTTGCATGTCTAGGTCAAAGCATGAAATAGCATTATTATTATTATGGCTACAAAACCATACTAGAATAATGGATATAGAATGTAAAATAATCATTTCATTCTTTATACACTACAAGGAAAAACATAAGTATAATGAAGACAACATGAGGCATCTCATTTGACTAGTACTGTAGTACGATAGTAAGGCCGAGCAATATGGTGATCAAGAATCATGATATAACACAGGAGCATCAAATGTTGACATAACAATGTTAACTTGAAACTTTGAACAACTTGCACAATGCTGCACGAGTCTAGTGTTCAGGAGCCTGGCATAGGAGAAAAAAACTGACAAGATGGACTGGTTACCCTGGGACTGCTTATCAAATGATCTGCTAAGTATGTCAACTCTCATGTTGTCTGGATGGAAGAAGCTCAGAACATGCTTGACTAACTCCGGCTCCCATTCCTCGTAAATATATTCTCCAGAAATGATGTGCTTTTCAGAATAAAATAACATATTTTCTGCAAAGTAAGAGTATAAGTAAACCCTGCATCTATTATATACAAATTAAGAGAAACAAACATGGAGAAGGTGATGACCTGAAAGATCTACTACATAATCATCTGGAGGTTGTTCTTCTGCAAATCTGAACTCCATGTACCCAATGTCCTGGAGTTCCTTAAATATCCATTCTTGAGGCTCAGTCTGCTTAAGTAAATTTATATATTGGTACACAGCTGTAATGACCTCGAAGTGCTGCAAAAGCATTCCATATCAGACAATGTTACAAATTATTAATATGCTTCTCTAGCAAGAAAATAGTTATACTCCCTCCGTCCTATGAAACTTGTCTTAACTTTGTCTAAATTTGGGTGCATTCCGACATGTTTCATGGGACGGAGGGAGTACATGTGAATACATGAATTTATCCAAAGACTGGATGTATTGCTGCTAGTTACAATATCCTGAAGATTATTAGTCTCAATAATGTTTGGCAGTTAAGGATTTGAGGTACAAACTGACCCCAACATAAAGACAATCACGTGTTCCTCAGCAGAAGGCATTGCTGGGATGTTGTTAAATGCAACAGTAAAATGGTAATGTAAACACTAAAGTACTTCGATTTGAGAAGAAAAAAAGTCTCAGCCAACAAAGATATGCATAATTAGAAATGTAAACATCGTCTGAACCTTCATACATTTTTAAGTCCTGAATCAGTAAGGCGTATGGACATTTCGAAGACATAGGCATATGAGGATCGTTGTGCTCCTCCACTGCCAACGCCAGCACTCAACGAGCTAGCCAAACCTCTAGCTTTCAAAGAATAAAGTAAGCTTCCCTTGCCCTCTGAAAATAAAAACAAGATGATCAGTTGCTGAATGGAAGGGCATGATTACATGAAGAACAGACCTCTGCATGCTCCAAATACACACTAAATTAAGATAGTAACCACCATTGGATTTTTTTATTCAAATTTTGTTTTTATAATGCAAAAGGTTTCATAAAGAGCTAGTGTGCTGCAAAGAATACAAAATTTCCAGACGTTAACATAGAATAAGATAACCCTAAACAAAGAATAAAGGACATTCAGCAAATCCCTGCAGGTGAGGCATACAGGGCTCAGCCCAATCAAGGACATAATACATAAGAATATATATTCAATCGGGTAATCTGTAATCCAACTGATACTATCATAATAAATCAAGGTGAATACATTGTCAGGATTTGAACCTAAAAGGAAAGAATGGCTACTATTAAGCAGCTTGAAAACCCTCAAGAGAGGAAAACATAATGAAACAAATATTTGAAGAGGAAACCAAGTGCATGCTTAGTATTCAACATACAATAAAAGATACAGCACCTGCGCCGAAGAGCAAAAGGTTACCCCTATAGGAAGAAATTATTTACCATGACCAAGAAGATGTGCCAAGTAATCTTCTGGTTTCTTCATGTATTCCTTGTGCAGACAAGGAAGTGTCCATGACAGGAAAAGACTGTGAATATCTCTGACAGCCTCTAGCTTATAAAGTTTACCAGATTTCCAGAAAGGCATATCAGTCTTTGGACTTATATCTAACAGAGGACCAGCTTTAACCTTACTGAATAGCTCCAAGGTCCAAGCTTCTAGAGTGTCAAGGGTTCTGAAACAAATGAACCATACATGTAATGAATAGCTAGAGAACAAGAGCATCAATTCATTTTAATGAGTTAGTGAACACAAAATTTAAAATAGTTAACAAGCCTCACCTCCCCCAATCATAACAAGCTTCATCATCCCTGCGTGATAGTTACTCGTGTACATCTGCAAAATCTCTTCCCTCAGATTTATTCCACTGCCCATTGCATCCACCAGGCTTTTCTTGTTTCCTATAGATAGTCTCAAAAGTTCAGCACTAGTAAAATTCAATGGATAGCACTACATAAAAACAACCAGATGATAATCATACCCCAGGTAAATCTATTCAACGGGTGCCCTTGAGAGCAAGTATGGGACTGCAGTTGGTAAAGACGGCAGCTATCGCTTTGCAGAACTTGGTTGAACTCTAACAAAACATAATAGTCGAAGCAACAAAATTACAACGCATAATTTAGAGAGGAAAACAATAACTAGCAGTGGTTACTTGGTTAAAAAGAAAGAAAAAACACATACCTGAGTCTACTGCTAATATCTCACGGTCCATAGCTTCAGCCTTAACAAGGGGTGATACAAAGAACTGAGAAAATCTAAGAATGAATCAAAACAATGTATTAGTGTAAACTTGAACTGGGAATTGGGTTAATTGGTTTTATGCCACTCCAATTTCCATCGGTTGCACATATGCCATTACAAAAACTGAACTTGAGGATATGCCACTCCAACTTTATAATACCTCTTCCTATACCATTATGTACAATACCAGGACGTATACAATATATATACAGATCAATCAACATATACGAACAATTTTTTTCCTCCATTCAGTCAAATCCCCTGTCCCAGCTTGTGAACCCACCCCGATCCAGACGAACCCTAACCTACATTGAGGCAGCGGCTGAACGGAGGCGAGCGAGAGCGACGCTGCTGCTCGACGCGCCTGGAGGTCGGCCTAGGCGTACTCGACGAGGCTCGAGGTGTGCCGCTGCTGCTCGATGAGGCCAGAGGTCTGCCGCTGCTGCAACCCGCAGGATGAAGCCGACCCCTGACCGCATGCATGCTCGATGCTGTACGAATGAATCCCAACATCTGTGTCCAACCTCTCCTTGAATGTATATCTAGCTGTGCATTTTCTAATTTCGTTTTTTCCATGAAATTTGTAGGCTCATATGTGCCCAGAAGTATCCCATAAGTTAACAGTAGGCCCATGTTAGTGTTCATGATTTTCTATAATTTTTCAGAATTTTCTGAAAATTTCGATTTTTCGGGCAAATTTGGAAAATTTATGGACAAAACAGAGAATGTCTGTTTAGCTATCCAAATCTGCCCAGAAATGGCTCAAACTAAAACAGTAGGCTTATTTTAGTGTTTTTGATTTTCCGTATTTTTTTCAGATTTTTCTAAGAAGTTCAAATTTTGGGCAAAATTTGATCTTTTCGAATTTTCTAGCACCCGAAATACACAAAAGTGTTGCCAAAATTTGAACGCAGGCGTATTACTATAAATACTGAAGTATACGCTGAGATACATCTATGTTTTTGCACAATTTTTCTCTTAAGTGTAGAGAATGGCATTGGAAGAGGTATTATAAAGTTGGAGTGGCATATCCTCAAGTTCTGTTTTTGTAATGGCATATGTGCAACCGGTGAAAATTGGAGTGGCATAAAACCAATTAACCCTTTAGTTTATAGAGAAAAACATTAGAATGAAGAAGAGCAGATGATAACTACCTGTCCAATGCTCCCTTTAGATACTCTCGCTTGACCTCAAAATGGTAGCATGTGTATTCAGTTTCAGTAAAAGCATTTGATGAACCACCATGTTTGGACAAGTAACTGTCATACTACATAAGAATATTTATCAAATTAATATAAAAGCTTTCACCAAATCTACAAAATTAAGGTCTCCATAAATAAATTATTAGGAAATAGATAGCATTTTGCAAAGGTAAGACAAATCAACTTTGCATGTGAGACAAATCGATGCAAAAGCCCAGGGACTATACGAACCATTATTCATAGCATAGGTAGTGTGCCAGCAGGCCAGCACTACAGAATACTACAGCAGAGAAAGGGCCGCTACATAGCGGTTGGCTGCTGTCGTTGTATCACCCATTTGTGCAGATGTAGCGGCCCTATAGTCCTCTAGTGTGCAGCACCAAGTACTGTGTAGCACTTCTAAACAAAGATGTTTCACTGTTTCAGGTTTTTGCCCTAACACAAGGAGAGTTTGTATTTTATTCTAATGGTTCATTCGTATATCACTCCCTTATTTCAGTCTGCAAGGTATATTTGTACTAGGCACAAGTATTAATGTTTGAAGAGCTTGCCATTAAGTATTGTGGAAAAAGCTATGATTGTCTCCGTGGATAGACATGCATAATGCTTAGGAACAGAATGAAGAAATAAGGGCAGAACAGAAGAAATAAATCTAAGAAACTAACATCTGTTCAATTGCATGTATACATGTCTTAATTTTGCAACTAGATTATAAGAGTAGTATGCCTTGTAGAAAGAAATGGAGTTAGTAAAGGAGAATAAACAAGTAGCAAGCCCACATCCTTCACATGGAAAAGAGGGGGAAAAGAGGAGTTACATTCATCGGAGGAAGAAGGTTTGCTAATAGAATCATTATGCAATAGTATTGGCGTCTAAAAATTCCATTGAATGTTGACTAGTCTAGTAACTACATAGCTGAGAGAGCGTGTTTTCATGCTATATCACCAGTATACGCTATTCACAGAAAAATAACACCTCAGGGCAATGTTTCCACCGCACACTATTCAAAACATTGATCCAAACAGAACATGTCATGGTAATAGAAATAAAGGAACCGGACATCAAAACGCACAAAACTTTCTCATACACAGCTAATCTTAGGGCTTGACACACAGAACAGAAGAAAGGGGCACAAAAGCATGCACATTGTACAAACCTCGTTTTCATCTGGAAATTCAGAGCTCCCCATAAAAAGCATGTGCTCTGCAAAAAATTGGACTCTGAGATTAATATAAACTAGATCATCAGACTGGTGTCTTTTGGGTAGCATCAAACAGAAGGGTTACTTGTTTTGAGGTCAATGATTGCATACCTAGAAAATGAGCCAAGCCCTGTGCGTTTGGAGGGTCGGTAAAGCTGCCCATTCCAACACACATTGCAGCAGCAGCCTGAAAAATCAATGCATCATGTAAGCACAAGCAAAACCAAACATCAAACTTGCAACAGGCAGCAATACTCACAGCGATCGAAATCCACCCTAGCACTTGCAGAATTATACAGGGAAAAAACTTGAATGAACGAGTTACTCTCAACAGTCCAATTTCAACTACACTGTTTATGATCCACCTGACTGATCGCTGCCAACAACACTAAATCACGCTAGATCCAACTGATGTTCATAACGCAGCATCACAGCCACAGCAGACGAGAGTGACCTAATGTACTAGCAAAAGTAGTTTGAGTAGACTAAGTAAAGGCCTGTAAGAGCAAAAACGCATCGCTACCTTCTTAATGACCGGCTCGGAGCCGCCCTTCTCCTTCTTCCTCTTGGGCTCGCTCCCATCATCATCCTCGTCGTCTTCTTCTTCGTCGTCATCCCCCTCCTCGTCGCTATACTCTTCGTCGTCCTCGTCCTCGTCATCTTCATCATCATCCCCGTCCTCCATGTCCACGTCTTCGCCGGGCTTGGGGGCAGGGCCGCCGTCGGCGTAGATCTCGGGGTCGTGGACGAGGAGGGCGCAGAGGCCGTTGGCGAGGCGGAGGAGGCGGTAGGAGCGCTTGTCGCTGGGAGACTTGACCACCAGCTCGTCGTCGCGCGACGCAGCCGCCGCCATCTCGGCCGCCCGCCGCCGCCTGTAGATACGAGAGGAGGAGGTGGTGGGAGGCGTCAGTGCGAGAGCCCGCCTCCTCCCCTGTGTCTTTCGTTTATATCTCGGTTTTGTTTACTGGGGCCCCTTGTTTATTAGGGTTGCATAGGGAGGGAGCTTCGAAGAGTTGTAGTGTAGGGCATCAAGCCATCAACGAATCACTTGTCTAAAACGGGGGCATACGCCATTGGGCAAAAAAGCTTTGGAGAGAAAAAATAGAGAGGTGTAATAATCCTTGTAAGAATCCACATGTATATTTTTAGGAAAACGCTTGCTATCCACCGACCGATGGAGCACGAAAGATCGGTCGTCGAGGGCGCGCGCGCTACGCGCTAGTTTCTTGCCTTTTTGTATGGTGGACCCTACCGTGTTACTGATGTACCGCATGCATGCGTACATGTTGAGCGCACTGCCGTGAGCTAGTTTTCCTACGATGGACCCTACCACGTTACTGCATGCTGCCACTTCATGGTGCATGTCACCTGTATCCAATGATTTGCTTAACTATCATGCCATTTAACTTTTGAACAGGAGAGGCGACGACCTATGTAATGGTTACTTTTTTTTATTGAACATGTATAGTTACCTTTTTTGTTAAATATGTATAAAAAGTATTTTCGGTATAATTCAGTCTGTGTCAAATGAATTGTTGCTTGACCACTTTGCATTGTTTGCAAACATATGGATTTTTGTTGTAATCTTTTGTGACTTTTGTAAAAAACAGCTGATGATTTTTGTTGTAATTCAATTTGTAGCAAATTAATTATTGCTTTACCACTTTTGCATTGTTTGTAAACATACGGAGTTTTTGTTGTAATCGTTTGTGACTTCTGTAAAAAATAGTTGATGATTTTTGTTGTAACTCAGTTGAGAAAATTAATTATTTCTTGACCACTTTTTTTGCATTGTTTGCAAACATATGGAGTTTTTGTTGTAATCGTTTGTGACTTCTGTAAAAAATAGTTGATGATTTTTGTTGTAACTCAATTGAGAAAATTAATTATTTCTTGACCACTTTTTTGTATTGTTTGCAAACATACGCAGTTTTTTGTTGTAATCGTTTGTGACTTTTGTAAAATAATAGCTGATGATTTTTGTTGTAATCAAATTGTAGAAAACTAATTGTCTCTTGACCACTTTTGCATTGTTTACAAATATACAAAGTTTTTGTTGTAATCGTTTGTGACTTTCGTAAAAGATAGTTGATCATTTTTGTTGTAATTCAATTTGTAGCAAATTAGTTATTTCTTTATCACTTTTGCATTGTTTGCAAACAGACGAATTTTTAGCACTAGAGTGACGTCTTATTTTGGAGATAAGAGGAAAAGTGGGATCATCATTTTCTGTGGGCTCCACCATCCCATGTGAGCAATGTTGTGGGCTGCACCATCCCATGTCAGCCTAACCACACGATAGTCAATGAGACGCATCACTCCTTGTTGCTGACGTCACGGGAGAGGATCCAATGCATGAGTGGCAGGGCGCGGAGTGGAAAGCGACGTGACACTGCTTCTATGCGTACATAGGGCCCACAACCGATTTTCCACGCTTTTTCGGGCGACCGACGCCTAGCGTCGCCCATATTTTTATCATACCATGGAATTTCATAGGAGCTACTCCCTCCGTTTGCAAGTATATGGCGTTTTAAACACTGCAAAGTGACTAGATACACACCATAGCGAGTGAATTTACACACTAAAAATAGACTACATACGTACCAAAGTAAATAAATCTACTAAAAAATAAAACATCTTGTATTAGTGAATTGGAGGGAGCACTTGGTAACCTATTTAAGCTTATTTTATCATATTTATATCCGTTTGCGCTATAAGTAACTAAAAATGTCATTCTAATATAAATGTTAATATAAATTTTAATATAACTAATCTGGTCAAAAGAAATGTACTTAGCTTAGCAGTTTATATGCTAAACTTAGATGTTGTGATCAGTTTCTTTACCCTTACCATATATTCTCACATCTTTTAGCCTTTGACACATATGAGTGAAGATGATCCTGCCTAATCAAATGTCACAAATAATCCATCATCAAATGTGGCTCGTACCATTGGCACTATCGCCACCAAATACACCCCAAAGCCAGCATGGCCATCTTCATTGAAACTCGCGCTACCACCACTAAGCTCAACTCCAAACCACCATTTTTAGAGTACCTAAGCTAACTTCGCATAATATGCAACCTCACTACCAACACGTATGTCCTCACATCAGGCTCCAAGGTATTAACATCGCAGAACATGATATTATGTCCTTGAATCCAAAAAAAACTCCTCAAACAACACACCATCAAAACTTGTAGATCCACCTTGTATGGTGCACTTTTCCCTCTCATCTTTAATCGTCTCCTTGGTCGCCTTCCTACATGGTGGTCTCTTCTTCTGTGACTGATGGCGTGTATTTCACACGTTCGTTGGGAACCCCAAGAGGAAGGTATGATGCGCACAGCAGCAAGTTTTCCCTCAGAAAGAAACCAAGGTTTATCGAACCAGGAGGAGCCAAGAAGCACGTTGAAGGTTGATGGCGGCGGGATGTAGTGCGGCGCAACACCGGAGATTCCGGCGCCAACGTGGAACCCGCACAACACAACCAAAGTACTTTGCCCCAACGAAACAGGTGAGGTTGTCAATCTCACCGGCTTGCTGTAACAAAGGATTAACCGTATTGTGTGGAAGATGATTGTTTGCAGAGAAAACAAGTAAAACAAGTATTGCAGACAGATTTGTATTTCAAGTATTAAAGAATGGACCGGGGTCCACAGCTCACTAGAGGTGTCTCTCCCATAAGATAAAAGCATGTTGGGTGAATAAATTACAATCGGGCAATTGACAAATAGAGAGGGCATAACAATGCACATACATGTCATGATAAGTACAAGTGAGATTTAATTGGGCATTACGACAAAGTACATAGACCGCCATCCAACCGCATCTATGCCTAAAAATTCCACCTTCGAGTTATCGTCCGAACCCCTTCCAGCATTAAGTTGCTAAACAACGGACAATTGCATTAAGTATGGTGCGTAATGTAATCAACAACTACATCCTCGGACATAGCGCCAATGTTTTATCACTAGTGGCAACAAGACAACACAACCTTAGAACTTTCGTCACTCGTCCAGGTGTCAATGCAGGCATGAACCCACTATCGAGCATAAATACTCCCACTTGGAGTTAAGAGCAAAAACTTGGCCAGAGCCTCTACTAATAATGGAGAGCGTGCAAGATCATAAACAACACATATGTAATAACTTGATAATTAACATAACATGGTATTCTCTATCCATCGGATCCCGACAAACACAACATAGAGTATTACAGTATAGATGATCTTGATCATGTTAGGCAGCTCACAAGATCCAACAATGAAGCACAATGAGGAGAAGACAACCATCTAGCTACCGCTATGGACCCATAGTCCAGGCGTGAACTACTCACTCATCACTCCGGAGGCGACCATGGCGGTGTAGAGTCCTCCCGGAGATGAATCCCCTCTCCGGCAGGTGCCGGAGGAGATCTCCGTAATCCCCCGAGATGGGATTGGCGGCGGCGGCGTCTCCGGAAGGTTTTCCGTATCGTGGTTTTTTCGCCTCGGGGTTTCGCGACGGAGGCTTTAAGTAGGCGGAAGGGCGTAGTCGGAGGGCCGACGAGGGGCCCCTCCGGCCGCGCGGCCCTATGGTGGCGGCGCCTCGTCGCCCCACTTCGTATCCCTTTCGGTCTTCCGGAAGGTTCGTGGCAAAATAGGACCCCGGGTCTTGATTTCGTCCAATTCCGAGAATATTTCGTTACTAGGATTTCTGAAACCAAAAACAGCAGAAAACAACAACCGGCTCTTCGGCATCTTGTTAATAGGTTAGTTCCGTAAAATGCACGAATATGACATAAAGTGTGCATAAAACATGTAGGTATCATCAATAATATGGCATGGATCATAAGAAATTATCGATACGTCTGAGACGTATCAAGCATCCCCAAGCTTAGTTCTCGCTCGTCCCGAGCAGGTAAAACGATAACAAAGATAATTTCTGAAGTGACATGCCATCATAACCTTGATCATACTATTTGTAAACATATGTAATGAATGCAGCGATCAAAACAATGGTAATGACATGAGTAAACAAGTGAATCATAAAGCAAAGACTTTTCATGAATAGTACTTCAAGACAAGCATCAATAAGTCTTGCATAAGAGTTAACTCATAAAGCAATAAATCAAAGTAAAGGTATTGAAGCAACACAAAGGAAGATTAAGTTTCAGCGGTTGCTTTCAACTTGTAACATGTATATCTCATGGATAATTGTCAACATAGAGTAATATAACAAGTGCAATATGCAAGTATGTAGGAATCAATACACAGCTCACATAAGTGTTTGCTTCTTGAGGTGGCGAGAGATAGGTGAACTCGACTCAACATAAAAGTAAAAAGAATGGTCCTTCAAAGAGGAAAGCATCGATTGCTATATTTGTGCTAGAGCTTTTATTTTGAAAACATGAAACAATTTTGTCAACGGTAGTAATAAAGCATATGAGTTATGAAAGTTATATCTTACAAGTTGCAAGCCTCATGCATAGTATACTAATAGTGCCCGCACCTTGTCCTAATTAGCTTGGACTACCGGATCTTTGCAATACACATGTTTTAACCAAGTGTCACAATGGGGTACCTCCATGCCGCCTGTACAAAGATCTAAGGAGAAAGCTCGCATTTTGGATTTCTCGCTTTGATTATTCTCAACTTAGACATCCATACCGGGACAACATGGACAACAGATAATGGACTCCTCTTTAATGCATAAGCATGTGACAACAATTATTATTCTCATATGAGATTGAGGATATATGTCCAAAAGTGAAACTTCCACCATGAATCATGGCTTTAGTTAGCGGCCCAATGCTCTTCTCTAACAATATGTATGCTCCAACCATAAAGGTGGTAGATCTCTCTTACTTCGTACAAGACGGACATGCATAGCAACTCACATGATATTCAACAAAGAATAGTTGATGGCGTCCCCGAAGCATGGTTATCGCACAACAAGCAACTTAATAAGAGATAAAGTGCATAAGTACATATTCAATACCACAATAGTTTTTAAGCTATTTGTCCCATGAGCTATATATTGCAAAGTTGAATGATGGAATTTTAAAGGTAGCACTCTGATGCGTGTGGTTGACACGTCCGTTGGGAACCCCAAGAGGAAGGTGTGATGCGCACAGCGGCAAGTTTCCCTCAGTAAGAAACCAAAGTTTAATCGAACCAAGAGGGAGTCAAGAAGCACGTTGAAGGTTGATGGCGGCGGGATGTAGTGCGGCGCAACACCGTAGATTCCGCGCCAACGTGGAACCCGCACAACACAACCAAAGTACTTTGCCCCAACGAAACAGTGGAGGTTGTCAATCTCACCGGCTTGCCGTAACAAAGGGTTAACCGTATTGTGTGGAAGATGATTGTTTGCAGAGAAAACAAGTAAAGCAAGTATTGCAACAGATTTGTATTTCGACATTGAAAGAATGGACCGGGGTCCACAGCTCACTAGAGGTGTCTCTCCCATAAGATAAAAGCATGTTGGGTGAACAAATTACGATCGGGCAATTGACAAATAGAGAGGGCATAACAATGCACATACATGGCATGATAAGTATAGTGAGATTTAATTGGGCATTACGACAAAGTACATAGACCGCCATCCAACCGCATCTATGCCTAAAAAGTCCACCTTCAAAGTTATCGTCCGAACCCCTTCCAAGTATTAAGTTGCAAAGCAACAGCACAATTGCATTAAGTATGGTGCGTAATGTAATCAATAACTACATCCTCGGACATAGCATAAATGTTTTATCCCTAGTGGCAACAAGACAACACAACCTTAGGGGTTTCTCGTCACTCCCCGTGTGTCAATGCGTGCATGAACCCACTATCGAGCATAAATACTCCTCTTGGAGTTACTAGCATCAACTTGGCCAGAGCCTCTACTAATAACGGAGAGCATGCAAGATCATAAACAACACATATGAAATAACTTGATAATTAACATAACATGGTATTCTCTATCCATCGGATCCCGACAAACACAACATAGAGTATTACAGATAGATGATCTTGATCATGTTAGGCAGCTCACAAGATCCAACAATGAAGCACAATGAGGAGAAGACAACCATCTAGCTACCGCTATGGACCCATAGTCCAGGGGTGAACTACTCACTCATCACTCCGGAGGCGACCATGGCGGTGTAGAGTCCTCCCGGGAGATGAATCCCCTCTCCGGCAGGGTGCCGGAGGAGATCTCCGTAATCCCCCGAGATGGGATCGGCGGCGGCGGCGTCTCGCAAGGTTTTCCGTATCGTGGTTTTTCGCATCGTGGGTTTCGCGACGGAGGCTTTAAGTAGGCGGAAGGGCAGAGTCGGGGCCCGACGAGGGGCCCACACCATAGGGCGGCGCGGCCCCCTTGGCCGCGCCGCCATGTGGTGTCGCCACCTCGTGGCCCCACTTCGTATGCTCTTCGGTCTTCCGGAAGGTTCGTGGCAAAATAGGCCCCCGGGTCTTCGTTTCGTCCAATTCCGAGAATATTTCGTTACTAGGATTTCTGAAACCAAAAACAGCAGAAAACATGAACCGGCACTTCGGCATCTTGTTAATAGGTTAGTTCCGTAAAATGCACGAATATGACATAAAGTGTGCATAAAACATGTAGGTATCATCAATAATATGGCATAGAACATAAGAAATTATCGATACGTCTGAGACGTATCAAGCATCCCCAAGCTTAGTTCTCGCTCGTCCCGAGCAGGTAAAACGATAACAAAGATAATTTCTGAAGTGATATGCCATCATAACCTTGATCATACTATTTGTAAACATATGTAGTGAATGCAGCGATCAAAACAATGGTAATGACATGAGTAAACAAGTGAATCATAAAGCAAAGACTTTTCATGAATAGTACTTCAAGACAAGTATTAATAAGTCTTGCATAAGAGTTAACTCATAAAGCAATAAATCAAAGTAAAGGCATTGAAGCAACACAAAGGAAGATTAAGTTTCAGCGGTTGCTTTCAACTTGTAACATGTATATCTCATGGATAATTGTCAACATAGAGTAATATAACAAGTGCAATATGCAAGTATGTAAGAATCAATGCACAGCTTCACACAAGTGTTTGCTTCTTGAGGTGGAGAGAAATAGGTGAACTGACTCAACATAAAAGTAAAGAGAATGGTCCTTCAAAGAGGAAAGCATCGATTGCTATATTTGTGCTAGAGCTTTTATTTTGAAAACATGAAACAATTTTGTGAACGGTAGTAATAAAGCATATGAGTTATGTACATTATATCTTACAAGTTGCAAGCCTCATGCATAGTATACTAATAGTGCCCGCACCTTGTCCTAATTAACTTGGACTACCGGATCTTTGCAATGCACATGTTTTAACCAAGTGTCACAATGGGGTACCTCCATGCCGCCTCGTACAAAGGTCTAAGGAGAAAGCTCGCATTTTGGATTTCTCGCTTTTGATTATTCTCAACTTAGACATCCATACCTGGACAACATGGACAACAGATAATGGACTCCTCTTTAATGCATAAGCATGTGGCAACAATTATTATTCTCATATGAGATTGAGGATATATGTCCAAAACTCGAAACTTCCACCATGATTCATGGCTTTAGTTAGCGGCCCAATGTTCTTCTCTAACAATATGCATGCTCCAACCATAAAGGTGGTAGATCTCTCTTATTTCGGACAAGACGGACATGCATAGCAACTCACATGATATTCAACAAAGAATAGTTGATGGCGTCCCTGAAGCATGGTTATCGCACAACAAGCAACTTAATAAGAGATAAAGTGCATAAGTACATATTCAATACCACAATAGTTTTAAGCTATTTGTCCCATGAGCTATATATTGCAAAGGTGAATGATGGAATTTTAAAGGTAGCACTCAAGCAATTTACTTTGGAATGGCGGATAAATACCATGTAGTAGGTAGGTATGGTGGACACAAATGGCATAGTGGTTGGCTCAAGGATTTTGGATGCATGAGAAGTATTCCCTCTCGATACAAGGTTTAGGCTAGCAAGGTTATTTGAAACAAACACAAGGATGAATGGTACAGCAAAACTCACATAAAAGACATATTGTAAACATTATAAGACTCCATACCGTCTTCCTTGTTGTTCAAAACTCAATACTAGATGTTATCTAGACTCTAGAGAAACCAAATATGCAATCCAAATTAGCAAGCTCTAAGTATTTCTTCATTAATGGGTGCAAAGTATATGATGCAAGAGCTTAAACATGAGCACAACAATTGCCAAGTATCAAATTATCCAAGACATTTTAGAATTACTACATGTAGCATTTTCCAATTCCAACCATACAACAATTTAACGAAGATGAAACTTCGCCATGAATACTATGAGTAGAGCCTAAGGACATATTTGTCCATATGCTACAGCGGAGCGTGTCTCTCTCCCACAAAGTGAATGCTAGGATCCATTTTATTCAAACAAAACAAAAAACAAAAACAAACCGACGCTCCAAGCAAAGTACATAAGATGTGACGGAATAAAAATATAGTTTCAGGGGAGGAACCCGATAATGTTGTCGATGAAGAAGGGGATGCCTTGGGCATCCCCAAGCTTAGACGCTTGAGTCTTCTTAGAATATGCAGGGGTGAACCACCGGGGCATCCCCAAGCTTAGAGCTTTCACTCTCCTTGATCATATTGCATCATACTCCTCTCTTGATCCTTGAAAACTTCCTCCACACCAAACTCGAAACAACTCATTAGAGGGTTAGTGCATAATAAAAATTCACATGTTCAGAGGTGACACAATCATTCTTAACACTTCTGGACATTGCATAAAGCTACTGGACATTAATGGATCAAAGAAATTCATCCAACATCGCAAAAGAGGCAATGCAAAATAAAAGGCAGAATCTGTCAAAACAGAACGGTCCGTAAAGATGGATTTTATTAGGCCACCAGACTTGCTCAAACGAAAATGCTCAAATTGAATGAAAGTTGCGTACATATCTGAGGATCATGCACGTAAATTGGCTTAATTTTCTGAGCTTCCTACAGGGAGGTAGACCCAGATTCGTGACAAGCAAAGAAATCTGGAACTCGCGCAGTAATCCAAATCTAGTACTTACTTTACTATCAAAGACTTTACTTGGCACAACAAAACTCAAAACTAAGATAAGGAGAGGTTGCTACAGTAGTAAACAACTTCCAAGACACAAATATAAAACAAAAATACTGGAGTAAAAACATGGGTTGTCTCCCATAAGCGCTTTTCTTTAACGCCTTTCAGCTAGGCGCAGAAAGTGTATCTCAAGTGACATCAAGAGATGAAGCATCAACATCATAATTTGTTTTAATAATAGAATCATAAGGTAACTTCATTCTCTTTCTAGGGAAGTGTTCCATACCTTTCTTGAGAGGAAATTGATATTTAATATTACCTTCCTTCATATCAATAGTAGCACCAACGGTTCGAAGAAAAGGTCTTCCCAATATAATGGGGCAAGATGCATTGCATTCAATATCCAAGACAACAAAATCAACGGGGACAAGGTTATTGTTAACCATAATATGAACATTATCAACTCTCCCCAAAGGTTTCTTTTTAGCATTATCAGCGAGATTAACATCCAAATAACAATTCTTCAATGGTGGCAAGTCAAGCATATCATAGACTTTCTTAGGCATAACGAAATACTTGCACCAAGATCACATAAAGCATTACAATCAAAATCTTTGACTCTCATTTTAATGATGGGCTCCCAACCATCCTCTAGCTTTCTAGGAATAGAAGTTTCAAGTTTTAGTTTCTCTTCTCTAGCTTTTATGAGAGCATTTGTAATATGTTTTGTGAAAGCCAAGTTTACAACAGCTAGCATTGGGACTCTTAGCAAGTTTTTGCAAGAACTTTATAACTTCAGAGATGTGGCAATCATCACAATCTAAATCATTACAATCTAAAGCAATGGGATTATCATCCCCAAGGTTGGAAAAAATTTCAACAGCTTTATCACAAGCGCTCAGTAGTTTTAGCAGTTTCAGGTAATTTTGCGCGCTTTGCACTAGGAGTAGAAGCATTGAAAACACCAATTATTTTACCATTGATAGTAGGAGGTGCAGCAACATATGAATCATTAGCATTGCTAGTGGTGGTAATAGTCCAAACTTTAGCTACATTTTCCTTTTTAGCTAATTTTTCATTTTCTTCTCTATCCCACCTAGCACGCAGTTCAGCCATTAATCTTATATTCTCATTAATTCTAACTTGGATGGCATTTGCTGTAGTAACAATTTTATTTTCAATATCCCTATTAGGCATAACTTTCGATTTCAAAAGATCAACATCAGAGGCAAGACTATCAACTCTAGGAGCAAGAATATCAATTTTATTGAGCTTTTCCTCAACAGATTTGTTAAAAGCAGTTTGTGTACTAATAAATTCTTTAAGCATGGCTTCAAGTCCAGGGGGTGTATTTCTATTATTGTTGTAAGAATTCCCATAAGAATTAGCATAACCGTTACCATTATTATAAGGATATGGCCTATAGTTATTACTAGAAGTGTTCCGATAAGCATTGTTGTTGAAATTATTATTTTTAATGAAGTTTACATCAACATGTTCTTCTTGAGCAACCAATGAAGCTAATGGAACATTATTAGGATCAACATTAGTCCTATCATTCGCAAGCATAAACATAATAGCATCAACCTTATCATTCAAGGAAGAGGATTCTTCGACAGAATTTACCTTCTTACCTTGTGGAGCTCTTTCCGTGTGCCATTCAGAGTAATTAACCATCATATTATCAAGAAGCTTTGTTGCTTCACCAAGAGTGATGGACATAAAGGTACCTCCAGCAGCTGAATCCAATAAATTCCGCGAAGAAAAATTTAGTCCTGCATAGAAGGTTTGGATGATCATCCAAGTAGTCACTCCATGGGTTGGGCAATTTTTAACTAGAGATTTCATTCTTTCCCAAGCTTGAGCAACATGTTCATTATCCAATTGTTTAAAATTCATTATGCTACTCCTCAAAGATATAATTTTAGCAGGGGGATAATATCTACCAATAAAAGCATCCTTGCATTTAGTCCATGAATCAATACTATTCTTAGGCAGAGATAGCAACCAATCTTTAGCTCTTCCTCTTAATGAGAAAGGGAACAATTTTAATTTTATAATATCACCATCTACATCTTTATACTTTTGCATTTCACATAGTTCAACAAAATTATTGAGATGGGCAGCAGCAGCATCAGAACTAACACCGTAAAATTGCTCTCTCATGACAAGATTAAGTAAAGCAGGTTTAATTTCAAAGAATTCTGCTGTAGTAGCAGGTGGAGCAATAGGTGTGCATAAGAAATCATTATTATTTGTGCTAGTGAAGTCACACAACTTAGTATTTTCAGGGTTGGCCATTTTAGCAATAGTAAATAAAACAAACTAGATAAAGTAAATGCAAGTAAACTAATTTTTTTGTGTTTTTGATATAGAGTGCAAGACAGTAAATAAAGTAAAGCTAGCAACTAATTTTTTTGTGTTTTTGATATAAGTGCAGCAAACAAAGTAGTAAATAAAATAAAGCAAGACAAAAACAAAGTAAAGAGATTGGGAAGTGGAGACTCCCCTTGCAGCGTGTCTTGATCTCCCCGGCAACGGCGCCGTAAATTTGCTTGATGCGTGTGGTTGACACGTCCGTTGGGAACCCCAAGAGGAAGGTGTGATGCGCACAACGGCAAGTTTCCCTCAGTAAGAAACCAAGGTTTAATCAAACCAGTAGGAGTCAAGAAGCATGTTGAAGGTTGATGGCGGCGGGATGTAGTGCGGCGCAACACCAGAGATTCCGGCGCCAACGTGGAACCTGCACAACACAACCAAAGTACTTTGCCCCAACGAAACAGTGAGGTTGTCAATCTCACCGGCTTGCTGTAACAAAGGGTTAACCGTATTGTGTGGAAAATGATTGTTTGCAGAGAAAACAGTAAAGCAAGTATTGCAGCAGATTTGTATTTCAGTATTGAAAGAATGGACCGGGGTCCACAGTTCACTAGAGGTGTCTCTCCCATAAGATAAAAGCATGTTGGGTGAACAAATTACAGTCGGGCAATTGACAAATAGAGAGGGCATAACAATGCACATACATGGCATGATAAGTATAGTGAGATTTAATTGGGCATTACGACAAAGTACATAGACCGCCATCCAACCGCATCTATGCCTAAAAAGTCCACCTTCAGAGTTATCGTCCGAACCCCTTCCAGTATTAAGTTGCAAAGCAACATGACAATTGCATTAAGTATGGTGCGTAATGTAATCAATAACTACATCCTCGGACATAGCATCAATGTTTTATCCCTAGTGGCAACAAGACAACACAACCTTAGGGGTTTCTGTCACTCCCCAGTGTCAATGCGGGCATGAACCCACTATCGAGCATAAATACTCCCTCTTGGAGTTACTAGCATCAACTTGGCCAGAGCCTCTACTAATAACGGAGAGCATGCAAGATCATAAACAACACATATGAAATAACTTGATAATTAACATAACATGGTATTCTCTATCCATCGGATCCCGACAAACACAACATAGAGTATTACAGATAGATGATCTTGATCATGTTAGGAAGCTCACAAGATCCAACAATGAAGCACAATGAGGAGAAGACAACCATCTAGCTACTGCTATGGACCCATAGTCCAGGGGTGAACTACTCACTCATCACTCCGGAGGCGACCATGGCGGTGTAGAGTCCTCCCGGGAGATGAATCCCCTCTCCGGCAGGGGTGCCGGAGGAGATCTCCGAATCCCCCGAGATGGGATCGGCGGCGGCGGCGTCTCGGTAAGGTTTTCCGTATCGTGGTTTTTCGCATCGTGGGTTTCGCGACGGAGGCTTTAAGTAGGCGGAAGGGCGCGAGTCGGGGCCCGACGAGGGGCCCACACCATAGGGCGGCACGGCCCCCCTTGGCCGCGCCGCCATGTGGTGTCGCCACCTCGTGGCCCCACTTCGTATGCTCTTCGGTCTTCCGGAAGGTTCGTGGCAAAATAGGCCCCCGGGTCTTCGTTTCGTCCAATTCCGAGAATATTTCGTTACTAGGATTTCTGAAACCAAAAACAACGTAAACAGGAACTCGGCACTTCGGCATCTTGTTAATAGGTTAGTTCCAGAAAATGCACGAATATGACATAAAGTGTGCATAAAACATGTAGGTATCATCAATAATATGGCATAGGACATAAGAAATTATCGATACGTCGGAGACGTATCACACTCAAGCAATTTACTTTGGAATGGCGGATAAATACCATGTAGTAGGTAGGTATGGTGGACACAAATGGCATAGTGGTTGGCTCAAGGATTTTGGATGCATGAGAAGTATTCCCTCTCGATACAAGGTTTAGGCTAGCAAGGTTATTTGAAACAAACACAAGGATGAACGGTGCAGCAAAACTCACATAAAAGTCATATTGTAAACATTATAAGACTCTACACCGTCTTCCTTGTTGTTCAAAACTCAATACTAGATTTTATCTAGACTCTAGAGAAACCAAATATGCAAACCAAATTAGCAAGCTCTAAGTGTTTCTTCATTAATGAGTGCAAAGTATATGATGCAAGAGCTTAAACATGAGCACAACAATTGCCAAGTATCAAATTATCCAAGACATTTTAGAGTTACTACATGTAGTATTTTCCAATTCCAACCATATAACAAATTAACGAAGAAGAAACTTCGCCATGAATACTATGAGTAGAGCCTAAGGACATACTTGTCCATATGCTACAGCGGAGCGTGTCTCTCTCCCATAAAGTGAATGCTAGGATCCATTTTATTCAAACAAAACAAAAACAAAAACAAACCGACGCTCCAAGCAAAGTGCATAAGATGTGACTGGAATAAAAATATAGTTTCAGGGGAGGAACCCGATAATGTTGTCGATGAAGAAGGGGATGCCTTGGGCATCCCCAAGCTTAGACGCTTGAGTCTTCTTAGAATATGCAGGGGTGAACCACCGGGCATCCCCAAGCTTAGAGCTTTCACTCTCCTTGATCATATTGCATCATACTCCTCTCTTGATCCTTGAAAACTTCCTCCACACCAAACTCGAAACAACTCATTAGAGGGTTAGTGCACAATAAAAATTAACATGTTCAGAGGTGACACAATCATTCTTAACACTTCTAGACATTGCATAAAGCTACTGGACATTAATGGATCAAAGAAATTCATCCAACATAGCAAAAGAGGCAATGCAAAATAAAAGGCAGAATCTGTCAAAACAGAACAGATCCGTAAAGATGGATTTTATTAGGCCACCAGACTTGCTCAAATGAAAATGCCCAAATTTAATGAAAGTTGCGTACATATCCGAGGATCATGCACGTAAATTGGCTTAATTGTCTGAGCTACCTACAGGGAGGTAGACCCAGATTCGTGACGAGCAAAGAAATCTGGAACTACGCAAGTAATCCAAATCTAGTACTTACTTTACTATCAAAGACTTTACTTGGCACAACAAAACTCAAAACTAATATAAGGAGAGGTTGCTACAGTAGTAAACAACTTCCAAGACTCAAATATAAAACAAAAATACTGTAGTAAAAACATGGGTTGTCTCCCATAAGCGCTTTTCTTTAACGCCTTTCGCCTAGGCGCGAAAGTGTATATCAAGTAACATCAAGAGACGAAGCATCAACATCATAATTTGTTCTAATAATAGAATCATAAGGTAACTTCATTATCTTTCTAGGGAAGTGTTCTATACCTTTCTTGAGAGGAAATTGATATTTAATATTACCTTCCTTCATATCAATAGTAGCACCAACGGTTCGAAGAAAAGGTCTTCCCAATATAATGGGGCAAGATGCATTGCATTCAATATCCAAGACAACAAAATCAACGGGGACAAGGTTATTGTTGACCAT
>NC_061510.1:140530126-140558079 GCF_022539505.1 Lolium rigidum | reverse complement strand
TGTTTATGCGTGCGGTGTGTTTGATCAGCAGGCATTACCTAGTACATCTGATCCCCAGGGAGACTCGATGACGGCAGCAAAACGCGGCGGCCATGCTCTTCGTGTCGCGTGCCAGTGGAGGCGATCGATCGAGCAGTGGTGGTGGTGGTGGTGGATCGCCAACGCGACGGCGACAGACAGGACTATCGGCGTAGGCCTCGCACGGGATATCCAAGTGCGAGATCCACCCAACGGCTTTCCCCCGACCCGGCCCCTTTCCGCCTGAGGTTGATCGGCGTACGACGCCACGCGCGACGCCGGCGTGCGTCCACCACGCCGGCCGCGTTTCCGTCCTGCTGGCGACCGGAGCCGGAGGGGACCCGCCGCCGCGCGCGGATATAGATAGGCCCACCCGTCTGTCTCGGCGTGCGCAAACAGAAATCGCCCGGGATACGGCCGAGGCGCTCGCGAATCCCGAGCTTGCCTGCCTGCAACCACCGGCCGAAAAGGGTGTAGGGCAGCCCTTCCGTGCACTCGATGCCTTGCCGCCCCGCCCCGGGGGCATTCGTCGGGTCACGCCGGAGTACACGGGCTTTCCATTAACCGTCCAACAGCTGCCAATTATCGGACTGCCCATGTCCAGAAGGAGCAAGCGAATCGAGTGGCGGATTAAGTAACTTCCTATTCTCCGCCGGAAAAAGGAGAATATGGAAGAAAGGAACCTTGCCTTGCCAAATTAGACGACATGTGCTGAGTGCTGACCCCTGGCGATGGCCAGTTTTTCAACTGTATGTACACTTCCAGCTAGGTCTTTGTCGGTGAGTGGCTGGATCAAACATGTATATTTCGATGCCAGTTTGATCCAAACTGGGATGGACACGGTAGATAGAACTAACAAAGGCATCTTTCCCCGGTCCGGTCCATTGCGGACACACAAAAATGTGTTCGTTTTGGTCTGTTTGGGTGGAGCCGTAGACACAAAATCAGCCGTCCATCCACCCTTTTCCGTTTTTGTCGGGGCACCGACGCATTTTGGTGCATGCTAGCCATTTTTTTTCACTTCACCACTATTTCAACAAGATTTGCCAAAAGGCTCTAAAAAAACAAGATTTCCCAAAAGAGGCCAAAAGAAACTAAATATAGTGCTGGTAAATTTTCGCTAATTGGGGAATCACATAGTTCACACTCAAATAGTACCGAATCAAAGCGCAAAAAGACACAAGTTTGGTGTGAAATAGACGAACTATGATAGATATGTGCGCGCACGCATCATGTTGTCAGATGATGGCTTGCTTCTTCTCGAACCAAGACCTTCGCTATGTCTCCATCAGGCTCAAGTAGGCGAAAATGATCCGGTTCTCCTTGCCAAGCTATTTGCCCTTGACCTCAATGCATTGGATATCAAGAGCTCTCCCGTTGTCGCTTCTCATCCCTATTGGCAAGTGTTCCTCCTCATTAGCCATCAACTCCTACAGGCTCTCGTTCAACACAAGTGCGGAAGCATAACGCTTGAAATTGTTTTTGGTGGCCTTGTGGTCCCTTGGCGGAGATGGAAGGGTGCCATTTCTTGGGCCTTCCTCTTCAAGATCAATGCCTACCAATTCAGCACAATTGCCATTATTGAGACTCTTTTGGTAAGCCGTATAGCCTAGTTTCCACTTGGAACAGTCCTTGAGACTCTTTTGAGACTCTAACAATGGATCAACGTGTAAAACTTTTTATGAATGACCTTGAAGTAGTCCTATACCTATCCAAAACGTTAGAGGTGCTCATTTGAACCAATGTACAGAGCCATATTGAAAATGGTCATGGCCTTGCCGTGTCGGCGAGGCCGAGGCAGCTCACGGGGCGAGCAAGCACGTGCTCGATCCCACCGCAAAACTTGTTGGTCTCAAGTTAGATGAACGTCAATATTTTTTGGACTGAGATTTAGCCGCGATTAGTATGGGATTCTGAAGGGAGCAAGTTGCCTATTCTCATGGAAATCTTGGGTAACCTTCCTCCAATATGATTTTCCTTTTTGCTTGGCACCGCAAATTCGATCTTGGTTGATTGTTTCCATGACCGGCATAGGCACTAGTCCTCATTGCCTGAGTATCCTATAGTCCTTTGGCTTTCTTTTTCTTGTCATCGACGTCGAGGTCGACCTAGGCATCTGCCCCATCCATGTTAGTATCGCCCTTGATGCCCGCTTCATCATCCACGATGGTGTCTTCAACCATTGTGTTGCCATATCGCCCAAAGAATGGCTTCTCGTCGATGTTGTAACCCTCGCCTTGGGTATCTTGCTCGGTCCCAAGGCCCCCGTCCATGATGAAGCCGCCGCCATTGATCATGTTGTGCATGTAGGCATCATGGTCCTCGACATAGTAGGAATACATCTTCATCTTCTCGCTCTTACTTGTGTTATTTATCTTTGTGATAGCCTTTGTGCTTGAAGTACCTTGTACACTAGTAAGAAAACGCCTACTCGTGGCGCACCATATCCTATTACCCATGGCGTTGGGTCGTGCGACACGGTATCACACCACTAATAGCCCCTTACCTGTGACGCACGGGCTTGTGCGCCACGGGTAACTATGCACAATGCATCGCAGGGTATTTAAAAAGCATTTTCCGAACAGATCTAGATCTAGATCTGATGGCAGTTTTGCGATTGGCTCCCCACGCTACCAGACGTTTTTGCAATCGGTTCCTCACCAGGCGCCCAGATCATGGCATGGTTGTTTGAAGACGAGCAGAGAAGGGAGCCATTGTCCGTGGCAGGGTGTAGCAGTACACCGTCGTCCATGGCAGGGGCAGAGGTATTTGAGATGGTGTCGCGCTGAGGAGGGAGCGGCACTGAGAAGAGGAGGAAGGAGGAGAGGATGGATGAAGAAGGAGGAGAGAAGAGGAGGAGGATAGAATATGTGGTGGAGTGGAGGAGGGAGGAGGATGTGGATAATGGTAGATGTCCGGCTATTCAAATTTCGAGGGAGGAAAAGTTACCATTTTTCCCTCTTTTAAACTTTTGTCTAAAACCTCAAAAAACTCCCATTTCCTTTCTGAATTTTACTAGTTTAAAAAATCGGTAAATAGTCGTAGGCGGTCGAATTTGGATGTAACTTTTTTTTGTAGATACATTTTCATATTTTTTTCATCGGAGGTCGTATGCAGCCAGAAAAGCCATTTTAACGAACGACGGCAACATTTTGAAAAAATTCAACAATCATGTTTGTTAATTTTCCTTACTAGATAACATAACACATGGTCATTTCGAAGGATTTTTTTAAAATTTGTATCATTTTTTATTTTCAAAACTTAAAAAGACGATCCACCGGGGGGGTGGACCAAAATCTGTCCACACATACCCGTGACGCACCAAGATGGGGATCACCACGGGTATTTGTAGTCCAAATTTTGTCAAATTTTGTCATTCGGGCCACGAATACCCATGGCGCACATAAAAATGGTACGCCCCGGGTAGTAGGTTAGCCGTGGTGCGCCCCGAAGTGAGGTGCGCCACAATTATCTGGGTGCGCACTGGCCACCTATGGCTTCACATACCCGTGGCGCACGGATTTATTGGGTGCGTCACGGTAAGGGCATGCTGGTAGCCTAACTATTTTTGGTGCGGAACGGGTAATAGCCGCGGCGCACAAAAAAATGGCGCGTCACGTCACAGGTAAGTCGTACATCTATAAAAAAAAATTTTGTAGTGATATCATTATCTAGGTTGCTCACCTAGTTTACATTAGGCACACTTATATTTCATTTCCGTAAAGCCTAAAATTGCGAAAGAATTTGTAGAAAATCTATAGAACCTATTCATCCTCTTTAGGTTACATCTCTATCTTTTCACGATCGCCGGGCGGAAAAGTTGGCGACCGTCGTACAAGAGACGACCTTGTGACTTGGGAGGTGACCAAGCTTGTGGAAGATGCGCCGACTGCCTAGACGTGACCGAGCACCTCGCCATTGATCATCATGATGGTATGGGCGGTGGCTTGGGCGACTGCCTGAGTGGTAAAGAGCTAGGCATTGGCGTTGGCCTGAATAGCCAAGACAAGCTCAGCGTTAGGTTGGTCGCAAAAAAAAAAAAAAAACTCAGCGTTTAGCGTTGAGCTTGCCGGGCCTTCTTTTCTTTTGTAGCCCTGCGTTTGGGCTCATCGCTTCTTGGTCTTGAGCGCCCACCGTCATTTCTTGATCTTGCAGCCGGCGGCGGGGGCGGTAGAGGCAAGGTCCATGGCAGCACTTCCTCACAGGCTAGAGCTTGGTGGCGGCGAAATTCGAGTGGCAGAAGAAAAAGTGGCTTGTGTGCCACTCGCTGTCGGGCCCTGTAAGTAGAAGAGGGGGACGCGTGGATGCGGTTGCTGTCTGCACCGACGGATTTCCAGCCCAAATTTAGGCTTGAAATGGATCTTCGCGGGCAGCTTGTTCCATCTGCGTCCACTTGCTGGGCTGGGGTTTACCACGGTTCATTTGAGTTTGGCCGTTGGAGATTCCCTAACAACCACGGTACACTAACTTGACTAGGATTTGCATTTTCATATAAAAAGAAACTTGCAAATTGAGGTACCAAGGTGCACTAACTTGAGACGTTCCAGGGTGAGATCATTAGTTGTTGATTTATTGTGACTAGATGACCCGTTGCGCTATCGCGCAAATGGCATAATCAAGTCACAATTTGAACCATAATTTCATCTTATTTTAGTATTAATAATTAGTATATATTTCATTGTTCACGGAAATAGCGAGGAAATATCCAGAACAACACGAGATTGAATTTGATCAAATAATAATGCAAATTTTGAAGTGGCAACAATACCATATTGCAAGTGAAGTGACAGTAATGTCAACATAAAACTCTACGGCAAAAATACCAGATTGCATTGAACCAAGAAATAGAAGCTACATAATAAAACAATTTCATTTAATCTGCAACCGATTCATCTTTTGCCAGTGTGTCAAGACAACACCATCGTCTCTACCCTGCCAATAGAAATTCAGAATATATATCATAATTTCTAAAGGAATGATATAGAAACAGAACAATTGCATAGCAGTATGGAAGATCAGAAACGTGTATACACAATGTAATTAGGTTGTACCTGATATACAAACATCATGTGCAGACATAGCATAGCAGACCAACTACTGCTTTGGTTTCTTACCCGTCCCACCCGACTTGGCAACAGTGTTGGTCCTAAGACCAATATGTATGTTGTAGCAGAATCAACCATAGCTTGCACAAAAGGCTGAATAATTTTGCATGAGAAACAAGTTAAAGCATGAACAACACATAATAAGCAGCATGGACAGAACTATAAAACATGACAACCAACATCCGGCAAATACTTTATTTTATTATATATAGCCGAGGCTGCCATTACTTGGTGTGATTACTCGACATGTTAACCGTTATATTTATAGGCTAAAACTTTACAAAGAAAAGTAAATATTTTAGAGAAGGCAAACAAATTATCTCTTTCATGCAGCAATTGGCTTGTTTTTGCTCATGCAAGAGAAAGATAAACTCGTCACGTGCTCGATGTCGCGATTTATATCTACCTAGAAATGGAGGCTTCAGAAAGGAAAATAAATTAATTTGGTCCACCGCTAAGTCAGACCATATTAATTTATTTAGCATATAACAATAAAACAATTTTTGCAGCACATACTGGAACATGAATTAAACATATATATACTAAGCAAAGAGAAGGCGGAATCAGGATGACATAACTGGAATCAGGATGGCATAACTGTACATGTAACACTGATATGGTCAATCTAAATGCGGAGACATGTCATAGCAGAAGATACAAATCAAATATATCAATCAGAAGTAAGAAGTCGAACAGAAAAGATGACTCATAATGGTATTTGGAAATATGTGACACACTTGCTACTGAAAATTGTAGCAAGTACACATCAATCAAACCGAGTAGTGGCTGTGAGAGTTTCCAAACATGAACTAACACCAGCTGAGAAGGTAGTAATTGCACTACTACAAAAAAAAGAGAAGGTAGTAATGCACGGGTACCTAAGGAAGACCTCGCACTCGATTCACAGCTGTCAGAATACCTCCAGGTACTGCCTAGTAATATTTATCATCGGCCAAAAGCCAAAAGCTTGACAGCATGGAAATGATTAAAATAAACCAAACAATCATCACACGCTATATTCCAGATGACGCCAAATTATCATCTGTGCTACATCCTGGAAAATTCTCCTTAATCATATAATACATAAGAGCATCATATGGCAGGGATAGCTAATTAGAAAACCATCCTAGCCTCCTGGAACCACTATTACTACTATTTCAGGTCAAAGGAAAAGAAATACCTCATGAGAAGGACTATGCGAGTGAATTGCAGCTTCATTTTGGCCCTGATAGTGAACTGCAAGCTAATGTTGAATAGTCAATCAGCACGTGTCTGCTGCCAATAGGAAAATTAATCTATTGTTCTTATTCAATCATAATGGGAAGCTAAAAAATATAAATCCTTCCTCCAAATCAGCCACTATGACATACTGCCTCCTTGTTACATACTGACAAGAAAACAAAATGAACACAAATTCTGTGAGCGGTCAGAAAGATTAGTAATTATACAACATAATATCAATATTTTTGTTCTTTTTATGAGGAGCAACGAGCAAGTCTCTTATTAAAAGAGCAGTAAGAGAGAATATGATTATGTGAAGACTTATTAGCAGAAAATATTTGAGAGATGAATAAATGCTCAACTATCGTGATCATAAATGGAGCAGATCGACAAAATATTGTGGTTTGATCACAGGAGCTCAAACTGGATCAGCTGATTCCAAACGTTGTTCTGGGAAAATGAAATTTAACATACATTAATTAGTACAGAACAGCTGGCAGCAGTAAATGCATAAATTCTACTGCATGCGGATAACTTGAATGAGGTGAGCAAGGAATATGATGATGTACCATCTGAATGTCCATTAAATCTCCGGTGTCGTTGAAGTACTTCAGCTGAAATATGGAAAACCAATCAGACATTATTCGACTCCCAAACATAGAAAGATAACAAGATATATTGAAAATCTGAAGAAAGTTGCTCATTACTGATGCCATGTTGTTAAAAGTATATCATATGCTCTCATAGTATTATTTGAGGTCTTCACACTTTCATGTCTACTTCTACATAAGCTGAAGGTTCTTTCCAACTTCCATGATTTTGTGGATGACGAGACGGGAGACACATGAGCTGAAATTGATGCAGAGGCTGGGGCCATTTCAAAAAAAAGGAGCTGAAACTGAAAGCCGACTAATCACCCAAAATAGATGATTCCATCTTCAGCTTTTCTCGGTGAGATACATCTCAGCCATGGCTTATCTGTTCTACAATTTCCCAGCACTGAGAGAGAGAAGAAGAATTCAGAGACATGTGCATAGCGTGCTACCAAAGAAAAAAAAAGTATCCAATCGATCTGGATAGCTTGCTAAATTAAGCTAGCTTTGCAGCCAGCAGCGTGCTTCCTCGCACTCACCACGCCAAGATGTCGGCGTTGTACGCCTAGATGCCACTGCCACACGCTATCGAGTATACACTGCCACGCCGACAACGCATAGAGGAACGGATACTGAGATGGAAGAGGATAGGAGAGGGGATGGACTTGCCTGGTCCGGTCGTCGCCCGCCATCAATGCTACGCCTCCTTGTCGAGGCAGGGAGTTGCGGCGCTCTGGCAGAACACCTGCGGTGGCAGGGCTCGGCGAGCAGCTTCGGACCCCTAACCGCTTCGGCGGCAGCGTCACGTCGCTGCTGGTCATGCTGCCTGGTTGAGATGAAGTGGGCGGGAAGAGATGAGTCTGCAATGACCTGCACCTCCTTTCCCCACACGCATGGCAACCTCGCTTCCCCGCACCGGCCCAGCCCCATCGCGCCGCTGCCTTGTTTAGCCGCCTCCGTTCACCTGGGCAAACCGCATCGCCGGGAAGTCAAGGACGGAGAAGAGAAGATCCTCCACTGAGAAGGGGCCACTCTGTTGTCCGACCGCCATCGCTGTCCGAGCTCCCGCGATGACCAACACCACCTTTTCCCGCACGCACGGCAGCCCCCCTTCCCTGCACCAGCCCAAACCCATCGCGCCGCTGCCTCGTCCAGCCGCCTCTGTTCCCTCCAGCACCGTGCTCCATTTACCAAGTACCTTTTAACCAGAAAATTACTCCATGTAAGAATTGAGTAGTTCAGAGATTGGGGCATGGTGAAAAGAAAGTCAAGCTGACGCCTGATCTGTTACGTGGGTCTATATCATCAACCAACATAGACCTTGTAGATATAAAAATATCAATAAATCTCATGGGGACCATGTGTATTTCTAATGCATACATCAGCTTTAATCTTTTGACCACAGAATGCTATTTAGATAATAAAGAAGTGGATTATGCTCTATTATTCCCTCCATGCACATGCCAACACCAACCTAAATAAGAGAAAGGGTCAAAAATAATTATCCCCATTCGGGAAAATTTAAAAATGTTCTTTTCTAGGGGAAGAGCAAAGGAAACTTGTACTGCTAGTAATAAATATACATAAGAACTGAAAGTAAAATGTACCGTTTTTGAATTGCACATAATATATCACTGTTTTACTCCAAATACAAAAACGGCGCAAGATTATATGTACCATTCAGCATGAAACACTTCGGCACTCAAAGAAGCCCAAGGGATGGAGAGGCATAGAGTCTATATCCTCCAAAACAGTGATGATAACCATGGAACTTTGCTTCTGCACAAGGAGAATATGCTATGTCAGCCCGAATATGAAATCAGAGATGCAAAATGAAACAATGGCTTGGGGGATATTCATGGGATAGGGTTACTATTCACTGGCTACTATGAAATCAGAGATGCAAAATGAAACAATGGCTTGGGGGATATTCATGGGATAGGGTTACTATTCACTGGCTACTACAACCAACTATATACAAAACATACAATACTCTCTGGATATGGACCATGAATGACCAATCCCTTTTAATATGGACCATGAAACCATTTTGAACGGACCATGAATGACCAATCCCTTGAAATATGAGCTTGTTAACACATTCATTGAGTAAGATGCATAAATGCAAGGATATGGAAAATGAAATACCAATGTAACTCTCTCTGCCACAGCTCACCTTAACCGATATCGGAGATGCATAGCAGGAATTTGATAGACCCACCCCTGTATCCTTGTACATATTGGCATCATCCAGAGCATTTGTCTTCTTCACTCATATGCAGCCATCATCATGGTCAATCTCCATTGACTGCATACATCAAATGCCACCCCATTTGCACCAAAAATTAAAATAGATGTAAAAAAACTAAAGCACTTTTCTTTTCTTGAGAAAATAAATGAACCATATCACTGCCCATGGCCGGAAGCATATGTTGTTATTGTATCAACGAACTCAAGGCAGTTTAGCAATGATCAACGAACTCAAGGCAGCTTTAGCAGTCCTATTCTATCAACAAACTGATGTCATTCTTTTTAGTGACAGCGATGCTTCAGTACGTGTGTTGAATCTAAATCGGAGGCATATGCATTGCTGAAACTCATAACTTTTCAGGTTCAAACTCGTATTTTTCAGCTCAAATAATTCAGAGTTTAAACAGTAACAATAATAAACGCTGCGTGTATACTATTCAACAAATTAAAAAAATTGAACACATCTATCTTAGAACCAAATACATATTGTCTTCAAAGCAATTCTTTACGATGCAGCAGCTTCAAAAATTTAGCACAAATAGTAACATAAAAAAGGCAGCCTCAACGATGCCAAACCTGTTGTTGATAACCTGAAAGGAACATATATATATAAGTATATATATGATTCATCAAGCATCTCTTCGTTGTGATAAATAAAAAAATGTAAAAACTCAAAGAGAATGAGAGGTTTAATCGCATAAATGTAAAAAAGTCAAAGAAGCAAAATAAAATGGAAATTTACGAATACACATTAGAAAGGTAAGATCACTCCAAGAGATCATAAGGTGAAAACGTGATCAAAGGTTGCCATAGAATGGTAAGATCACTCCAAGAGATCATAAGGTAAAAACCTGATCAAAGGTTGCCATCTGATCTGTAGCAGTTCTTCACATGCAATCATCTCTTCAGCAACAACAATCTTAGGAACATACAGTCAGGCTGTTGCAGCTGCCATTCACAAGACAAATATATGCATTGGCATGAGAATATATGTATATATCTGCAACTCTTATATGTAAGCAAATCAGGAACCTGAGAACAAAATCTGAACAATTATCCATCTACACATTTCGGAAACAGACTACTTTCTGAATCAAATCTGGGCATGAGCTAATACATGGTTTGGGAATGATTGTCATATCTCAAGAGGAGAAATTGTAAAACGGATTCAGTGACATATTCGGTCATCTCCGGCACCTTCGTCGCCGGTTACAACTGGTCAAGCCATGTGTAACAATATTCAAGCCATGTGTAACAATATCTGAAGTGTTTGTTCTTCAGTTTAGCACACGGACCTGCTACATAGAGGGACTGGATGCACACCTCACAGCAAATGTCAACCATCTAAGAACCTACGTCAAACCGAAAACAGAGGATTGTTTGATGTTGGGATCTGAACTACCACATGTAGATTTACCTTAGGATTACCATGGAGCAGCAGCAGGTCTTAAATGCAGACAAAACTTCATAGACATAGCATAGAAAATTCAAATCTAACAGAAATTATAGCATAGGGCAGTAACATAAGGCAGGCGTCAGTGTTTAGTCCCAAATTTGATCTATGGAAACATTGGTTCTGTTTTACTCTTATTATAGCTGCACATGAACACAGCTCAAATCCTGAAGCAACATGTGCTTCAAACAGAATACTTTGGCCAAGAAGCTCCCATTTCCTTAAGATATTTGAAAAGAAAACACTGACATAGCTAAGCAAGCGATAGATCTCTGAGTAAGCTGAAATACTCAAATTGCTAAATAAAAAAGATGGCCATCAGACCAATACAATCATTCAGTGCCTACCCATGTCGTGAGCATGTGCGCTGAAAATAACAAAGTAAATGCAGACATGCTACACAAATGCCTCTCAGAAAGCACACCATAGAAAGCCGATGTACTTAAAAAAGATATCTTCAATAGATCTGCTTTCATTTTTTCTTAACCCACAAAATGAAACGATGATGACAGCAACAAATGCAGCATAAATACGTACAACACCAGCGATTCAAAACATATGTAGAGAATATCGGCGTAAACAAAGATCTCCGAGCATCGGATCGTGCTATGCATAAAAGCAGTATAAATTTTAGTTTCAGTCGGTAGTTCGTGGCATACATAGACGTAGATAAAATTTAGACCATAGGTTGGGCATATAGGATATCGTAGGGCTCCTCATCTACTGCTGCTACAACAGCGGAGAACTCCATAGACCTATATTTATTAGCACATTCTAAACAAATCCTTGGGCGGCATGATAGGAGCAGAAGGTTTAGTCGACATGCTTCAATGCAAGGAAGAACAACAAAGCTGCACCTTTACTCACTGCAAACCAAAAACACAACAGAGAGTGCACATGGTAGGAGATATAGGGAAGGTGCTAATTTTCTCAACAATTAAATGAAAATATTGAACTACACAAACTTAGAAAGACATATATACAGCTCAACTAAACGAGCATTGCCGCTATATATGTACTATGGTTTAGCAAAAATCTAACTTGGCATTTTGCAAATATGACACTGTTTGCATGGAAATCAAACATTCTTAAAAAGGAAACACGCACGCAACTCGGTATTAAATAACCGGTGAATCAACACAAAGCACAATGCATATATTAGCACCTTGAGCCTATACATGGATATGTACTAATATAAAACATGGACGCCAAGAGTAAATAA
The DNA here is from genome assembly GCF_022539505.1 of Lolium rigidum. Lineage (NCBI taxonomy): Eukaryota > Viridiplantae > Streptophyta > Magnoliopsida > Poales > Poaceae > Lolium > Lolium rigidum. Next base: position 140,546,217 of record NC_061510.1, on the reverse strand, counting down.
AACAATTATGATGTGGTAAAGGAATAAAGTTGTACCTAGTAAGTAATTGGTTGGAAGAGAAGCATGCAGAGCCTTCAAAAGCAAGGAGTAAAATTGTGAAGCATTACATGCAGACATTCAAATCTTCATCGTCTTCTAGTAAAAATACAGACATATATTAATCCATGAATGTTCATCCCAGCTCATCAACACCCTGCAAACAAATTTATTTTATAAGTTTCCATTTACCACCGTGTTATGATCTGGAAGCTACTAAAAACATCAGATTGTTTCAGCAAGCAAAAATCACAAATAACTCAAAATAGAAATTATATATCTAGGTCCATACAAACCGCTCGGTCAGTGGACGTGACACCAACCCCACCCGCTGTGTCGACGTACACTCGGCTTTTGGACATGACGTGAAGTACTTCCCTACCGTAGTGAGCTGCAGAGAGTATGCCATGCCCCCATTGTTCAGATGATGGATTTCTGTCAACCGCAAAATAGAAGAAAACACTTTTAAGGTTCCTTACATTCTCTAGCATGTGTCGTACACAAAGAGGAAAAAAATTCATACCCAATTAGATCAATATCATTGGCAAAATCTCCACAACATTACTTTGCTGTATAATAAATCTATTTGAAGCCGGACGAGTTAAAATCAAGTAGTATTAAAAGCTTTCCAAAATTTAGTAAACATTAGAACCGGAATGATTGTCTCGAAAAGCATGTTCTTTTGACTCGGCAACACTCAAGCTTTTCATTTGTCTAAAGACGAACAAAGACAGGTTTCAAATATAAAATAAACTATTAACATGTGTCCTGAAGGTGGCATAACAACTACAATATTAAAATATTTGGTTACTTGTAGAATAGGAGCATTTCTTGAGTTATGTAGCATTGTGACTACAAAACAAAATCAGGAAGAAAGTGTAAAGTTGGTGAATACAATCGGAACTAAAGGGACATTGGCATAGGAGGAACCAGAGACTTAGACCACTATGTGAAGCGCTCCAATCAAATTCCTCAATCTTGCATGCTCGTAAAAAAGAAAATCTTTGGTGGTTCAGGATACTCCACTCGAAAATAAATCTAAATGACACAGTTTTGCACCTGATCCGCACCGTGAAATAATCACATAATGAAAGCATTTAATCACACGAAGAAACTTCAGAAAAGAAGGAGCAAAACTCACTCACAAACTGCCATGGCGAGCGGGCTGCGTCACTTTAGGTTGACGCTCAACATCTCAAGTCTGGTGCTCTTCTTCTCCTCTCGTGAGTGTGACTGGCAGCGGAATCAGGCTCAGAGGCCCCATCAGAGATCAAGCCATCACTGCGCACGGAAGTGGATCGACTCACCGATCGAACTCTGGATACGCAAACCCGATCCCCCTAGCTCGCTGATCGATCACACGGAGAAATCACGGGCAGAAGCGCGCGAGCACGTACCTGGCGCGGCGTCGATCCCCGCGGCGCCCCCGGCGAGTCCCGCGAGCGAGTCCCCCTTGGAAGCGGCGCCGGCCACCACCGCCACCAACGCGAACGCGACGGCCACGGCAGAGGCCACGGTAGCGGCGGAGTAGCCTCCCCGACCTCTTCCCATCCCGATCGGCATCGGCGTTCTTCACTCTCGCTCACGGCAGCCCAGTCCCCCAGCACCGCCGCATCCAGGCTGGTTCCGCGCGGGCGGCGCGCGGGACACGAGGGCGGCGGAAGTGGGAGCGATGGCGGAAAGGTGGAGTGCGAGCGAGTGGACGACACCGGCGCTAGTCGACACCGCCACGCCGCACGCCGCCACTCGCGCAGGTCGAGGGCCCCACCGATCTCGTCTCCTCGCTCGCGGGGAACGGCGAGTCCGCCACCACTGGCGCCGCACGGGTCGCCGCCGTCCCTTTCCACTCCTCTGCACCGGATTGGGGAGGAGAACCGAGAGGAGGCGGCGGCTGATTGGGAAGGAAGAGAGGAGGCCGCGATTGGGGGAGAGGAGAGGAGGCACGGGATTGGGAGGAGAGGCTCGCGGTAGGTTAGGTTTTCACTGCATTTCATTTTCTGAGCGACGCGACTCCGGATGCCCACCGTAGCAAACAAGTGGTCCCATTTAAGCGCGGACCCAGACGTCATACACCCTCAACGAGCAGCAGCGGGTGAGAAAAAAATCACTGAATCGGACGGCTGTAGGTAAAAGTGGGAATGTGCTAGGTGAAACGAACGGACCAGATTCATTTGCCCCTCTCAGACCCCCTGGTTGAGAGGGTAGTCTTTCAACATTTATAGGAGAAATTTTTTGGGTCTTTTCTGGCTTGCCCCGATCTGTTGCTCTGTTCTGCAGCGCTATTGCTCTGTTGTGCCCTAGCTATAACTTAGTCAGTTAGATCATGTAGATATTGGAACTTTTTTTTTTGAAACGGGAGGATAGATAATAGGAATTCAGAACAAAAAATCATGGTTCAATCAGAAGTTTCTCTCTTTTCACCATAACCATCATCCTAACTCATTCACAAGCCAAGCTAGCTTACATATTCAGTTTCTACCCTGATGAACACGCGTTATATTTCTGAAAAATGTGTTTGCATTGTTCAGCTGATAGATATGCAGGGAAAGTATGATGCCAGACTGAAGAAGAACGAGTTGAATGTGATCGCATGTTCAGAAGAAGAAAACCAGAAGATGGGGAAGAGAAATATTAAGCTGGGAGGTGTGATATAAGGATTTGCATAGAGTTCGTAGAGAAGAGATTAGAGGTACAGAAAAGGAGTTGACTTTTGTACTGTTGGTAGCTGGATGTGCTTTTTCATATGCACTGTGTTCATTGTGTATCAGAGAGTTGTTTTGAGTAGTGTTGTATGTGCATCTGTGTTTGAATAAAAATCTGTGTGTTTGCAATATTTACAAATTCCATTTGATATTTGCTCTCACTTTGACAGAAAGGAAGATGCAAGTTTGAGTGAAAGATGCCAGCAAAGTTTAGTGAACTGAATTTCCTTTAGTTGAAAGATGCCAGTACAATATTGTGAACTGAATTTGTTCTCACACTGACAGAATGTGATCTCACATCCAATAAACAAGGACATATTGCATGTTTTAGCAACATCGTCCCAGATTGACCAATATGAACAAAGTATTGCAAAGATTGAAATGACCAAGATATTCCAGCTTGAACCAAATATTGCAACATCTCGCTGTCTAACCAAGATATTGCCAGTACATTACAAAAGAGTACCAGGAAAGATGGCAGTACAGATTCATCTAGTCAGGTAACAAATGCAAAATGTAGCGCTACTTAAGCTAACCAACACCCAGCTAGCTACACATCATCCTGATCTGGTTCATTTTGAGTGACAGACATTTCTTCCCCTTCTCTATTATGGACGATGCTACACGGTGCTATAGCACCCGTTAGTCTTAGGGAGTGCTCCCCATGTCTGAACGTATTTATTTCCGAAAAAGGAAAGTGGTCCAAGACCTGAAAGCGACATGTATCAGACAAGAAAACGCGTTCAGTACGGCTTCACCGAGCGCAGTCAAGTAATTTTTCCCCATCCCATTGTGCGGTCTAGCTCTCTGTTATTTTGACCGGATTAAATTACAAAAGTTACAACCCGTAAAAATAACACACACACCACCTACTTTTGTCATCTAATTTGAGAATGTAGAAATTGTAGCGTTGGATGTACAAAATAAGATAAAATTACATCCAGATGAACCAAAATTATGATTAAAAAAAGCATACTAGTGTTTTATCCTTGATCCATTCAACATTCTAGATGTAAAAAAATGATAAAATTTACATCCAGATGCATAATGTTTCAAATAAAAATCGAACAAAAACAACTAAAGATTTTATCAATCGGGATGTAAAAAATGGTAGAAAGTACATCCAGATTACTACTATTACATTCAGTTACTATAATATATTACAATATTATACACAGAATTGAGAAAAAGGTAGAAAAGAACAATCCAGTTACAAAAAGTATATCCAGCATGATAGTTCAATCATTTCGTAGCTCAAAAAATACACCCAGAAAACTCTGATGTTTGTCACCCAAATCGAGCGATCTATAGTTACCTGGGCTAGATCAGGCTGCAGCTTGAAGAAGACGATGGCCTTCTGGCCGCTGATCCGGCCGGCGATCCAGATCCACCAAGGAAGTCAGCGTCGAGCGCCGCCTTCGTCGCGCACGCCGGGGCCGGGAATGCGAGTCGCCGGCGGAGGTCGGGGCGCCGGGCCGTGCGGGAGATTCGCCGGCGAAGGTCGTGCACACCGGGGCTGGGCGGGCGATTCGCCGGCGAAGATCGAGCGCGTCGGGGCCGGACGGGCTTCGTCAGATGCGCACACCAGCACTACCTCCGGTTCCTGCTGTTGGGGAGACGGGAGATGGGGATTTCACGTTGACCGACGGAAGACGAAGATGATGATACCAGGATTTATTCCCTGACAGCCTGGCCACGTGCAGCCTGGGCTTTCCAAATAAGCCACCGCTTCATATACACCGTTAGATGGAGATCCGACGAACCCCAGCTGGGAGCATCCTGTAACACAACCCAGTGCCCCAGCAATAATTAGAATTCAGGCTCTATTATGCCTTGGTTTATTCAGGTCTGGTACAACAGCATTCAGACCAGGAATTGCAAAACGCGGCGGCCATGCTCTTCGTGTCGCGTGCCAGTGGAGGCGATCGATCGAGCTGTGGTGGTGGTGGTGGTGGTGGTGGTGGTGGTGGTGGTGGATCGCCAACGCGACGGCGACAGACAGGACTATCGGCGTAGGCCTCGGACGGGATATCCAAGTGCGAGATCCACCCAACGGCTTTCCCCCGACCCGGCCCCTTTCCGCCTGAGGTTGATCGGCGTACGACGCCACGCGCGACGCCGGCGTGCGTCCACCACGCCGGCCGCGTTTCCGTCCTGCTGGCGACCGGAGCCGGAGGGGACCCGCCGCTGCGCGCGGATATAGATAGGCCCACCCGTCTGTCTCGGCGTGCGCAAACAGAAATCGCCCGGGATACGGCTCGCGAATCCCGAGCTGCAACCGCCGGCCGAAAAGGGTGTAGGGCAGCCCTTCCGTGCACTCGACGCCTTGCCGCCCCGCCCCAGGGGCATTCGTCGGGTCACGCCGGAGTACACGGGCTTTCCATTAACCGTCCAACAGCTACCAATTATCGGACTGCCCATGTCCAGAAGGAGCTAGCGAATCGAGTGGCGGATTAAGTAACTTTCTATTCTCCGCCGGAAAAAGGAGAATATGGAAGAAAGGAACCTTGCCTTGCCAAATTAGACGACATGTGGTGACCCCTGGCGGTGGCCAGTTTTTCAACTGTACTAGTACAAATGCCCGTGCGTTGCTACGGGTACTCAAATTTCATTTCTCAATAGATATGTATAATTTTATAATTCACAGCTCATTATAAAACTTCAAAACAAATCAGGGGTATCATAATGTACTACGACATGATAATACTGAACGCAATAACAAGATAACATTGTTGTGCTGCATGCTTGCAAGTTCTATGTATTTTTGTTACTCTTTCACGGTAAGTCCGTCTGTGTTATGGGCCGTCATAACTTCCAACTCAACATCCTCTCCTTTTAAATCTCATAAAAAATGGATGCTGCAAGCACGTGTATAAAAACGTGGGTGTTGTAAACACACGTATAACTGAAGGAATACTTATTTTCTAGTAAATAAGCTGTTTATTTTTTAGTAAGCATGGTTGCTGAATTTGGCAGGGGCCTAATAACACAACAGAAAATAAGCAGTTTAGTTTTAGCATGCATGGTTGCTGAATTTGGCATTCAGCGGGTCCTAATAACAACTAAATTTTATAACATGATAAAATCAATCCACATGGCAAAATGGCCCTATGGTCAAACTGAGGGTATCTCCAACGAGGCGACGCAAACGGACGATGCACGACTGTTTGCGTCCGGCGCGGATCGAAAATGCGTCTGCACCCTGCTCCAGCGGAGCGACGCATCGTGTCCGGGGCGTCCGCAGCGACGCAAACGCGACGCAAATATGCGGCACGTTTGCGTCTCCGCGAATGCTGCACGATCGCGCCGAGCGTCCGCTCGCTTCCCCCACGGGCCCGCCTGGCAGCGACCCTGGCTCGATCGGCGCGAATTAAAGCACATCAACAGCCGGGGAGGTCAACCGCCGGAGTGGCAACCGCGCCGATCAACCCGCCAACCGCGGAGTGGAGCGCCGAACCGCCGCGGAAGAGCAACCGCATACCTCATTATTATACGTGCCACCATTAATCCCCGCTGAATATAACCCCTGTGTCTGTTGTAATTCACGTCCAACCGGCTGTCATTCTTCTTCTTGTTCTCCAACACCGGCTATCCACCATGAGCAACTTGTCGTTGCCATCGGACACAGACAGCGAGGGCAAGCCGTCGGGATGGCGGCATAGGTGGGATAGGGCTGCAACGCCCAGCGACCCTAGCTCCCCGCCGAGGGAGGTCGAGGGGGAGGGAGGCGCCGTTGGCATCGACGGCCAGGAGGAGGAGGAGGACTCCGACGCCAAGTGGGCACGACTGGAGGCGGCGGTGGCAAGGGAGGAGGCAAGGGCCCAGGCGAGGGTGTAGACGGAGCGTCGTCGTCCGTTCACCGACAACGACGACGACGACTCCACTGACCAGTCGTCCGACTGGAACTCAAGCTCGACAGACACGTCGTCCGACAGTTCCTCTTCGAAGGAGGAGGTGACAAGTACGAGGCACGTTCGTGAGGACAACGAGGCGGGGCCTTCTAACAAGAAAGCCAAGAATTAGTTTATAATTTGTTACAACCCCCCTTTTCCCCTCTCAGCCTACTACAGTACCCAAGTGGAGAATACCCCCGTGGATCCTATCGCCCTTGACCCCCGCCTCTGAATCCATCGCCGGCCTCTCTCCCCCTCGCCGCCGGCGGCCATGGTGGCCGGCGCTGGGTGGGAGAGGGGCCTGGCTCCTAGTAGTTGTAGGTTTCTTAGTGATAGCTTCTTCCCCGGCAAATAAAATAGAAGTCAGATCTGGAGCCTATCATCTTCCTCCTCTTGTTGTTCTTGGTGGAGATGAGGTGGTGATTAGCTCCTATGCTGATTTCTCCAGGCCGGATCCATGGCAAAGAGTAGCTTCGGCTCTCCTTGCTCCTTTTTCCCCCTTGTTCTCTTCTCTGAAGGAGTCTGGCTCTATGCCAGGGAAGAGCCTCACGCTGGTGTCCTGGCGAGGCACCAGGTGCTTTCCGGTCAGGCGCTCCGACAACTCTCCAAGGTGGAAGTGTGGTGGGAGTTGCAGATCTGGCAAGATCTTCCTCAATAAGCGCCGCCGAGATTTTTTCTGTCAAAGTCTTCATCAACTCTGTTGTTCCTCTAGTCGTCATGGTGGCGGAGGAGGTAGCCGAGCTTCTCTAGTTTGGTGGCGGAGAGATTCTTGCTGCTTCGGAGCTTCTTCCTGTGCGCAACACACAGCGACGGCCGTTGCTGTGATCCTTGGCCGTAGTGGGGGCCCATATGCAACCTCCATGGCGAAGGCCCTCTTGGTCGGCTGCTGGAGCTCGACGCCGCTGGGGAGTCAAGTGGTTCGTCCCCGACTCTCTGGTGGTAGCCAGGGGCTTGATCTTGGCGCCGGAGAAGAGCGTTCGAGCATTCTGCGCTCGGAACTCGACAGAGACGCCTGGAGTTCGCCGGCGGTGGGTGGCAGAGATGCCCTTGGACCTGATTGCTTTTCTTATCTGTTAGTCAGGGTGTTTTTTGTAAAGTGGGAGGCCCCTTCTTCAAATTTTAGGTTTCTCCGGGCGAGAGATGTAAAGGGGCTTTTCTGTAAGATGTACCTGCCACATGTTATAATATAAATGCTCCACCGGGGTCATCTGACCCCTCTTCTGTGCAAAAAAAAAAAAGTTTATAATTTGTTCATTTTCAAATTTGTTCTCTAGTTTGTATGTTAAATATGTTTAAATTCGATTCGATAATCCTTTCACGTTTGAACTTGCTCTTTCAAAGATTCGTTACAACCAATGTAGAAATTGAAGAGTTCTTCAAAAAAGGAAAAGAAGAAGCACGAATGCCTAAAATGCGTCGGACCGCTGGGTGCCCGCGATGCAAATGAGCGTCTCGCGGTTATTTTCGCGTCCGCCAGGCAACCCAAACCCAAACGGCATCGCCCCATTGGAGTCTTGGAGATGCCCTGAAATTTAGCATAGATAGAAGAACCAAGAGGCTCAGAGATATTTCGAGACTTTGAATCCTATGCATCCTTTTTAAAAGGAATCTACTGAAGGACGGAGAAAACGCTTATCTTTCTAAAATAAAAAATGGAAGTGCCAATGCGTATATATCTAACCTCTGTTACTCCAAACATCAAAATTCCTTGGCTATTAATCTCCTTAATTTGTAGATTGTCCTTGAACAAGTGAAGAAGGTCCCTAAAATATAAGGAGACAAAACTCGGTTCCTTTCATAGCAGCATTTTACAATAGCTACATAAGATGCATACACAAACAGCGAACAATTTACTACCGTGGTTGCTGAAGAAATTCAATCATGATCAAACTGTAATAATACGAGAAGACGTGACAGATGCCCAAAGCTCCCCCTACCCGAGCCAACCACCATCACCAACGACCTGAACAATGAGAGAGTAAAGTGTCTAGGGTGAGTATAACCAACCAGAATGCCCAGCCGCTGCCATAAGTTCTCTATCAAGCATGACAATCCTAAAATCCTTCAGGTTTAAACCGTATGTACCAATGACTTCTAGAGCTGCATTTGTAATGTCCACACCCAAATCAGGGAAGCCTCCAGCTACGGCCAGCAACCCCACCTGTGCAACTCTACCCTGTTCATCCTCAATACCTCATTGGTCATCATCTCCTCTCTATACTCTGAGTATGTCATATCTTGCAGATCTGTGCAACAACTTCTAATCTCAACCTCCTATAACACCTCTCTCCTGTTTATTTTCACAATGAGAAAAATATCAGCAAGAAACATTTGAGTTAGTATATTCACTATCTGATCTCCAAGCATGCCCAAAAGAAATCGGAGAGAAATGATCTACTTTTGGACAAAAATAAATACTTATTCACAATTGACACCGCTGATTGAATAGCTTCTAGGTCCCTCTGGACCGTCCCTTGTTCAAGAAACATAAGAGTGGATTTTGCATAGGAATCATGCATCCTATAGGACCCAAAATTCAAAGAATAAATCCTGGATTCACTATCTCTGGGGTTGTACTTGTTCACCATCCCGCGACAATGACCATTCCACCAAGCAAACCCAAAATAAAATGATTAAAAGAATTTCACAAAAAGTAGAACACGAATCATGCATATAAATAAATAGTGCATACCATGATCCCACAGCTTTTGCTTGTATTTTTTCCAGGCTGCAGATGTTCCGCTTATGTTTTATTCAACACTTGAACATAAAGATAATGAGCCCATATCATTATCAGCAAAAAGAATTTACCATAATAAATAAGACAAACTCAGGGCATGGGCCATTCATCAAATATTTATCATGGGTCTAGAAAGGAAATCCGTTCATCAAGCTAGCATTAATCATCTCAGTGTCCCGAAGCAAACCAGAGAAAGATCATGTCTCTCAGAATTTATTTTAAAGAATTAGCCATACCAAAAATGTGTTTAAATCCTTCTAGACGGTCATTTTATTAGCATCCCATACTGCTAGCTGATTCAACAAATGAATGTACAACAAGACATAGATGTGCAGCCATTACGTACCAGCAAGTTTCAGTCAATGGGAGCGTGCAGGTTCAGATATCTGTAGAAAATTGTAACTGAATCAACATGGATCACTCACTGTGAATTTAGTAATCCATGGATGATGAATATTGTGAAATTGTATCACTTGGTGTGCATTACTGATTCACATTTTATTCAGTCGGTTGTGAATTTCGATATATCGTGAAATTTTATAACTTAGCGTGCATTACTGATTCACATTTTATTCAGTCAGTTGTGAATTTCGATATTGGTGTGAAAAGTGATCTTATCTGAACCTGCTATGGACACTGAACTAAACTATTTCTAACCCAGCCATTGAGACTCTAAACCACATCGGTTGGGTAATGTTGCGGGTGCCCGTGCAGAACCGCTGGCGAGCTCTATGGCGGCAAGGCAAGGCAAGCCTGCGGCTTGGGTATTGCGGCGGAAACCTGGAGGCAAGGCCAAGCTTCTAGATAATGAGCGGGAATGAATTTGGATTACCTGTACGATGGTCTTGGTGCAGATGTGCTCCTCGATCTTCTTCTAGGCGCGGCCAAACCTGAAATTCACACAAATCAATCAGCTAGTTCAGGACTGTAGATTAGCTAGTTCAGAGCAGAACAGGGCACGTATTCAGGGCATGACACTGTACTGACCTGAGGAGAGTGTCGAGGAAGCGCTAGGGTGTGTTTGGTAGCCCGGGGATACTCAGAAAAGCTAACTCCCTCATACATGGTGACCTCATACATGCTCAACCGAGATTTTGTTGTTTGTTTGAGAGATGCTGAGTTTAGATGTTGTTTGGTAAAAGCTGCATGGGGTGAGACGTGTTGGTCCAGTTCTTTACACAAAGGTCCTTAAGCAGAAAAATGAAAAGCAATTGGGTCCTTCAATAAAAAATGAAAAGAAATCGGGTCCTTGGTTGGTTGATCCCGTGCCAGCAGTTGGCCGCCGGTCGAGCATGCACAAGCCGGCCGCCGGTCGAGCACGCAGAAGCCGCCGTCGGGAGAGCTTCTTCCGACGGACGGAGGAGGAGCGGCTGGCGGAGCCGGACGGAGGAGGAGCGGTGGGCGGACGCCGGCCTTCCTATCCACCATGCGCAGCCAGAGAAGCTCGTCATGGGGGCAGTTGGCGGCGCAAGGACACGACCCGACGACGGGAGGGAGGTGGCGACGCGGTCCCTGCTCGGCCGACGGGAGAGAGGAGGCTGGCGGCCACGGCAGCGCTAGTGGCGGTGATGGTTGCAGGATAAGAGAGAGAGGAGGAGGAGGAGACGCGGGCCACGTGGGGGGGGAATGACCGTGCGGGGTGGGGGTCTTGGGGATGCGGGCCGCTGCTACAGTACTTTGCGGGATTAGCTCATCCCGGATGAGCAGCGAATCTCGATTTGAGCTTCCCTCCTCATCCCGGCTCTGGGTCGTTTTTGGTAGCCACTCAGCAGTGCGGAGATGGAAGAGCCAGCCTAACAAACACCGGATCCCCTCAAAATCTTGGTTGGGAGGAGAGTTTCTGAGTAGCTCTGGGCTACCAAACACGCCCCTAGTTCTCCTCTGGGCACCATCTCTCCCTCGGCTTAGGGAGCTTTCCTCACCTTCCCTCTGCCCGCCCCTCTCTCGCTGCCCGACCTACTTCGCGTTCCTACATGTAAGGATCTCAAAGATGTAGGGGTCCTGAAGAAGACAATATCTGGTACTAACTCAATCCCAGATTCCACAATGTTCTAGCATATCAAAGAGTCCAGCCATCCAAGCTGGCATTCTGTATCATCCGTATAATACCATGGGAGATTAAGGTAGATGAAAACCTGAAACTTGGAAGTGCCGGCATAGGGGCTTCTTCCATGTCAACACCAGATATGTTGGATATATCAAAAGAGTAAACTGAGTCATACTGTGCGTAAATTTGAGCTATTTAACGTCTACCAAATCCCAAACTCCTCAATGTTTCAGCATGCACATCTCTCTAAGTGCTAGAAACAGAAGTGCAAGTAACAAGACACATCTCATAGCAATAGTAACTCGGGAGGAGGGCTCACATTCTTTTCAGAATTATTAGTACCAGCCTCACGTACAGCTCAAATACAATCTCTTAAGGGACATTCTTGGACAAGCTAACCTTTTAAGATACATCTCACAACAAACTTGGCCCTTATTTCCCTAGAAATTTTCACACACAAGAGGATCTATGTGTGCAAAAGATGGATTCTGGGAAGTTACTTTTTTGCCTCCTAGGTGCAACTATAAATTACAAACAGCACCATTGCTAACCTGTGACTTCATCTTACGAAATATATAAAATTGATGGAAGTTGCAATGTACTCTGGATAGTAGTTGAACTTGCTTCATTCAGTATATACAATTATTTGTTTAGAAAGAAAATACATGCAAATGTATAGCATGCTACTAAAGTATGAACAGAAAGATAGAAGTCGAACCGAAAGTCCAGCTTTTTCTGGAACACTGCATTTGGTAACAAGTGAATCTTGAAACATGCCATGTGCTTTCTCTCCAAGAGAAACATCTACGAAGCAGTGACACCACTAAAACGGAAAGGATAATAAGAGTCATTTTCTGTAATATTATAGAGTGGAAACACCAAAAGTAGAGAGAAGCACTAAAAATGTACCCACTGGTCATGAAGAGAGGATTGCCACTCAAACTATCGTCTTCAAACAAGCAAGCAAAAAAATTACGAGGCATGTTCAGGTTTTGAGTGTTAAAAATTAGACATGCCATTGCTGAATAGTAATAGAATTTAACTAACCTAACAACATGCACCTACCCAGATATAGTACAACATGAAGCAAGAAGAAATTACACAGAAAAAAGGTCATCCGGGAGACTGATTAGAGCTAAAGATGAAACCCACTATAGTAAGCTACATACTTGCTACCAAATTCCTTGCTTCCTTAAAAGTAGGAAGAAGCTCGCCGAGGGCCCAAAAATTGAAGGTGTGCAGAAGTGCATCAAGGCACATATAGTTCAGAAAGGCTATTCTGGATAGGATCAGTAGACACCCTTCTCACTATTCTCCTTATATAATTCCTATCTCTTACAGATTACCACTTGCACTTAGCCTAACCACTTGCATGCTATATGTTCACATTATCTTCTGTAAGGCTGTACTGGACCGGTGAACTGAATATATTTAATTGTAGTATGACACCATAGTAATCATTGTCCGATAACAATTCAAGAACCATCTAATGAAGGATACAACCAAATTTATCAAACAAACAAGCAAACTATCAGCCTTCACACACCCAATATTATATCACATCAGGAACAAAATAAGTAGTTCATCAATCCAGTTTCATGTTCCAAATACCGTACCACAGTAACCCCACAACCACTGGTCTTTATCCTCATTGCATGAATCAAATTTATTAGCTGACAGTAACCCTGCAGCCACTGGTCTTTAAAAATTAAAATCAGTGTATAAATCAAAACCGGCAAAAAAAAAAAGTTGTAGAACAATCCTCTATTACATTAGTTTGTGAATACCTGGTACATGAAAAGAGATTCAAACGTCACCTTAAATCCAAACCGATTGAAAAGAATGAAAAGGCTACAAATACCTGTACAAGTAAACTGCCCCCTAAATATATGAATGGCAGAGTAATACTTGTGCATCTTCAGCAATTGCTGTAAAAATAATCTAATAAACGTGAAGTATATATGGTCTGAAATTACTACTTGACCCAAAAGCTTAGCAATTAGCACGCACAAAACAAGATTTGCTACTACTCCATACAAACACGGGAGAGGGATAGATGTGATATAAGCAAGCAACAGAGAGCGACGAGAAATCTAATACGGAGTAAGCAATATCAGGAGGGGTAGGTAAGTCACAGAAGGGGGAGGAGGCGAGGAGCAGCTCGATCTAGCAACGGTATCATTACCTTCCACTGGCTCATCTGTCTTATGGTTGATGTGTGCCTGTAGCAGCTGGATCTAACAAGAGGAATGAAAAAATACAGGATCGAGGCCGACGGCGTACAGGATCGAGGAGGCCGCAACGGGGAGACTCGCACGACGGCGAAGGGCAGGGTCGCGTGGCGGCCTCGCGTGCTGCCTCGTGGCGGCCGATGGCATGCAGGATCAAGGCGGCGGCGCCGGGATACTTGCGCGACGTCGGGCGACGGGCAGGCTCGCGTAGCGGCCTCGCGTGCTGGCTCGTGCTAGCCACCGGTCTGCAGGATCGAGGCGGCTGCTCCGGGGAGACTCGCGCGACGGCGACGGCGACGGGCAAGATTGTGCAGCGCGGCGACTCGTGGAATACGCGCAGGGGAGTAGGATGACGAGCTCAGGGCGAGGGTTTCGGGTGCTGGGCTCACGATCCATCGTGACGAGGTAGCTGGGTTTCGGGCTTTCGGCCCAGTTCAGTCCGTGCGGAAAAGGAACGCTCGACTACGACGAAGATCTTGACGTATTGGAGTCTGGGCAGAATAAGAACACATTCCTCCTTTTTAAGTAGTGTAGATATACACTTCCAGCTATAGGTTTTTTGTCGGTGAGTGGCTGGATCAAACATGTATATTTCGATGCGGTTTGATCCAAACTGGGATGGACACGGTAGATAGAACTGACAAAGGCATCTTTCCCCGGTCCGGTCCATTGCGGACACACAAAAATGTGTTCCTTTTGGTCTGTTTGGGTGGAGCCGTAGACACAAAATCAGCCGTCCATCCACCCTTTTCCGTTTGTGTCAGGCCAGACGCATTTTGGTGCATGCTAGCCGTTTTTTTCCACTTCACCACTATTTCAATAAGATTTGCCAAAAGGTTCTTAAAAAAACAAGATTTTCCAAAAGAGGCCAAAAGAAAACTAAATATAGTGCTAGTAAATTTTCGCTAATTGGGGAATCACATAGTTCACACTCAAATAGTACCGAATCAAAGTGCAAAAAGACACAAATTTGGTGCGAAATAGACGAACTATGATAGATATGTGCGCTCACGCATCATGTTGTCAGATGATGTCTTGCTTCTTCTCGAACCAAACCCTTCGCTATGTCTCCATCAGGCTCAAGTAGGCGAAAATGATCTGGTTCTCCTTGCCAAGCTATTTGCCCTCGACCTCAATGCATTGGATATCAAGAGCTCTCCCGTTGTCGCTTCTCATCCCTATTGGCAAGTGTTCCTCCTCCTTAGCCATCAACCCCTACAGGCTCTCGTTCAACACAAGTGCGGAAGCATAACGCTTGAAATTGTTCTTGGTGGCCTTGTGGTCCCCTTGGCGGAGATGGAAGGGTGCCATTACTTGGGCCTTCCTCTTCAAGATCAATGCCTACCAATTCGGCACAATTGCCATTATTGAGACTCTTTTGGTAGGCCGTATAGCCTAGTTTCCATTTGGAACAGTCCTTGAGACTCTTTTGGTAGACTGTATGTCATAGTTTCCTCTAACAATGGATCAATGTGTAGAACTTTTTATGAATGACCTTGAAGTAGTCCTATACCTATCCAAAACGTTAGAGGTGCTCATTTGAACCAATGTACATAGCCATACTGAAAATGGTCATGGCCTTGCCGTGTTGGCGACGCCGAGGCCGCTCACAGGGCGAGCAAGCACATGCTTGATCCCACCGCAAACTTGTTGGTCTCAAGTTAGATGAACGTCAATCTTTTTTGGACTGAGATTTAGCCGTGATTAGAATGGGATTCTGAAGGGAGCAAGTTGCCTATTCTCATGGAAATTTTGGGTAACCTTCCTTCAATATGATTTTCCTTTTTGCTCGGCACCGCAAATTGGATCTTGGTTGATTGTTTTCCAAGACCGGCATAGTCACTGGTCCTCATTGCCTGAGTATCCTACAGTCCTTTGGCTTTCGTTTTCTTGTCATCGACGTCGAGGTCGACCTAGGCATCTGCCCCATCCATGTTAGTATCGCCCTTGATGCCCGCTTCATCATCCACGATGGTGTCTTCAACCATTGTGTTGCCATATCGCCCAAAGAATGGCTTCTCGTCGATGTTGTAGCCCTCGCCTTGGGTATCTTGCTCGGTCCCAAGGCCCCCGTCCATGATGAAGCCGCCGCCATTGATCATGTTGTGCATGTAGGCATCAAGGTCCTCGACATAGTAGGAATACATCTTCGTCTTCTCGTGCCTTGGTTATTCCTAATCGAACTCTTACTTGTGTTATTTATCTTCGTGATAGCCTTTGTGCTTGAAGTACCTTGTACACTAGTAAGAAAACGCCTACTCGTGGCGCACCATATCCTATTACCCGTGGCGTTGGGCCGTGCAACACGGTATCACACCACTAATAGCCTGTAATATCCCAGGTTTAGAGGCAATAAAATGAGAGAACACCAAAGTGTGCATTGCATTCATGCATAGAAAATCCGGGGAATTTTCGCGCTTTCAAATAAAACTTACACGACGA
>NC_061510.1:140493194-140530026 GCF_022539505.1 Lolium rigidum | reverse complement strand
ATTTGGAGTTCTCACGTATCGAAGCTTTTGCCCGCATAATCTTGCAATCAAGAAAGGCAAGTTCATCGCTTGCTCATGTCATTTGATTATTTTTATCAAACTATATGCAAAGTACTATACTTATCACTCATGCATTGAAAAGCAAAGTATTATTTTACAATTATGAATATGACTATGTGGTGGGCAATGGAACCATGGTAGGTGTTGATATGGTGGAGGTTCCATTGCAATGGGTTATATCACTCTAGGATTAATTACCAATGCCGTCCAGTGATTCTAGCGCCGTACAAACCGCGTTGACCATGAGATCTATAATGGCTCGGGGAAGCCAGCCTGTATCTTTTCCCTTCGCACGCCAACGGATCGGAGAGACGGTGGGGTGCTGGAGGCACCGCCGCAATAGGTTGGGAAATCCTTTTAAATCCCCATCCATTGGTGATGTTAATCTCTTCCGATCTATGAAGGATTGTCCGGAGTACACCATGAGTAAAGCCGTATTATCGGGGGAAGTCTACTGGAGGTGTAGGGTCGGACAAAAGGGTGGGTTTGCAGTCGCGGAGAAGGCGGTGTGGGCTTGGATCTTACACCTGGCCTCACACCAAGGAAGTGTGGACGGATACTTAAGGCCGGTTGGCAACAAGGATAAGGTCTCTCATGGGAAAAGTAACGCACCTCTCGCAGAGGATACCGACTTGTGATCTGTCACTCCTCGTTCCGGGAAGGGAATCGCGAACGCGGCAGAAAGGAACTCCACGAAGTTCTGGTCAACCTGTGAAGACTGACGGGCATAGTTTTCAGAATAAAATAAACCTTTTGAAGAAATGATTATGAAAACCTGCATTGGCCTATGACTTTCTGGTCTATGGCTGTAGCTAGTGCATGATACACATATTTCCTAATATGAACTTGCTGAGTACGCTCGTACTCATTCTATCTCGTTTGAACCCCCTTCTTAGAGCAATGCACCGAAGGAGAAACTGTTGGAGATATGCCCAAGAGGCAATAATAAAAAGGTTATTATAATATATCTTTGTGTTTATGATAATGTTTACATACCATGCTATAATTGTATTAACCGAAACATTGATACATGTGTGATATGTAGACAAACAAAGAAGTCCCTAGTATGCCTCTTAACTAGCTTGTTGATTAATGGATGATTAGTTTCATAATCATGAACATTGGATGTTATTAATAACAAGGTTATATCATTGTATGAATGATGTAATGGACACACCCAATTAAGCGTAGCATAAGATCTCGTCATTAAGTTATTTGCTATAAAGCTTTCGATACATGGTTACCTAGTCCTTATGACCATGAGATCATGTAAATCACTTATACCGGAAAGGTACTTTGATTACATCAAACGCCACCTGCGTAAATGGGTGGTTATAAAGGTGGGATTAAGTATCCGGAAAGTATGAGTTGAGGCATATGGATCAACAGTGGGATTTGTCCATCCCGATGACGGATAGATATACTCGGGCCCTCTCGGTGGAATGTCGTCTAAAGTCTTGCAAGCATATGAATAAGTTCATAAGAGACCACATACCACGGTACGAGTAAAGAGTACTTGTCAGGAGACGAGGTTGAACAAGGTATAGAGTGATACCGAAGATCGAACCTCGGACAAGTAAAATATCGCGTGACAAAGGGAATTGGTATCGTATGTGAATGGTTCATTCGATCACTAAAGTCATCGTTGAATATGTGGGAGCCATTATGGATCTCCAGATCCCGCTATTGGTTATTGGTCGGAGTGAGTACTCAACCATGTCCACATAGTTCACGAACCGTAGGGTGACACACTTAAAGTTGGATGTTGAAATGGTAGTACTTGAATTATGGAATGGAGTTCGAATATTTGTTCGGAGTCCCGGATGAGATCCCGGACATCACAAGGAGCTCCGGAATGGTCCGGAGAATAAGATTCATATATAGGATGTCATTTTATGTGAAATAAAATGATCGCGGAAGGTTCTATAGAAGGTTCTAGAAGGTTCTAGAAAAGTCCGGAAGAAACCACCAAGGAAGGTGGAGTCCACATGGGACTCCACCTCCATGGCCGGCCAGCCCTAGATGGGGTGGAGTCCCAAGTGGACTCCACCATAGGGGGCCGGCCAACCCCCACATGGGAGGTGGGAATCCCACCTCTGGGTGGGAGTCCTAGCTTGGGCTAGGTTTGCCCACTCCTATGGAAGGTTTTGGTTCGGGTCTTATTCGAAGACTTGGACACCACCTCTTGGGGTTCCACCTATATAATGAGGAGCCAAGGGGAGGGGGCCGGCAACACCCAAGCACCACACGGTGGCCGCACCACTTTAGATGGCCGGCCGCCCCTCTCCCAAACCCTAGCGCGCCTCTCTCCTCCACTACGTTCCCGCACGCTTAGCGAAGCTCCGCCGGACTTCTCCACCACCACCGACACCACGCCGTCGTGCTGTCGGATTCAAGAGGAGCTACTACTTCCGCTGCCCGCTGGAACGGGGAGGTGGACGTCGTCTTCATCAACAACCGAACGTGTGACCGAGTACGGAGGTGCTGCCCGTTCGTGGCGCCGGAACCGATCGTGATCAAGATCTTCTACGCGCTTTTGCAAGCGGCAAGTGAACGTCTACCGCAGCAACAAGAGCCTCCTCTTGTAGGCTTTGGAATCTCTTCAAGGGTGAGACTCGATAATCCCCTCGTTGCTACCGTCTTCTAGATTGCATCTTGGCTTGGATTTCGTGTTCGCGGTAGGAAAATTTTTGTTTTCTATGCAACGTTATCCTACGAGTGGTATCGAGCCGTGTCTATGCATAGATGGTTGCACGAGTAGAACACAATGGTTTTGTGGGCGTTGATGCTCTTGTTATCTTTAGTTGAGTACTTTGCATCTTTATGGCATAGTGGGATGAAGCGGCTCGGACTAACTTTACATGACCGCGTTCATGAGACTTGTTCCTCGCTCGACATGCAACTCGTATTGCATAAGAGGCTTTGCGGGTGTCTGTCTCTCCTACTATAGTAAAGATCCAATTTACTCTTCTATTGACAACATTAGTATCAACGTTGTGGTTCATGTTCGTAGGTAGATTAGATCTCATATCGAAAACCCTAAACCACGTAAAATATGCAAACCAAATTAGAGAGCGTCTAACTTGTTTTTGCAGGGTTTGGTGATGTGATATGGCCATAATGTGATGATGAATATGTATGAGATGATCATTATTGTATTGTGGCAACCGGCAGGAGCCTTATGGTTGTCTTTAAATTTCATGTTGAGTAGTATTTCAAAGTAGTTGTAATAATTGCTACATGAGGTGAACAACCATGAAGACGGCGCCATGGACCTTGACGCTACGCCGATGATGATGGAGATCATGCCCGAAGATGATGGAGATCATGTCCGTGCTTTGGAGATGAAGATCAAAGGCGCAAAGACAAAAGGGCCATATCATATCACATATGAACTGCATGTGATGTTAATCCTTTATGCATCTTATTTTGCTTAGATCGCGACGGTAGCATTATAAGATGATCCCTCACATTAATATCAAGATAATAAAGTGTTCTCCCCTTGTATGCACCGTTGCCAAAGTTCGTCGTTTCAAAGCATCTCGTGATGATCGGATGTGATAGATTCAACGATTCACATACAACGGGTGTAAGCCATGTTGCACACGCGGAATACTTGGGTTTGCTTGACGAGCCTAGCATGTACAGACATGGCCTCGGGACAACGGAAACCGAAAGGTTGAACACGAGTCATATGGATGATATGATCAACATGTTGATGTTCACCATTGAAGCTACATCATCTCACGTGATGATCGGTTTTGGTGATAGTGGATTTGGATCGTGTACCACTTAACAACTATGAGGGATGTTGTATTAAGTGGGAGTTCATTAGTAATTAGATTAAAACATGAACTAATTATCATAAACATAGTCCGAGTAGTATTTTGAATTAATTTTGTAGTATTGGCATCCGTTTACTACTATGCGCTAGTCTTATAATTGAGATAGAAATACCGTTAAAATCTGACTAGAAACTTTACGGTTTGGTACCGTATTGTTAATGAATCAAGAAATGATTAAGTCCTATTGCAAACTATTTAGTGAAACCTCACTTTGTTGATTCAAAGAGCTATGGTTTCAATTAGTACCTAAAGTTATCTTGTCTCCGTAAAACTTGAAGTTCAAATCTGTTTGAAAAGTAAGGAGCTGAAAATTTAGTTTTCGTAAATAATCAAGGTATGAGATATATGTGATATCTAAGACCTTATTGCAAGATGATAGAATATAAATTTGGTGAGACTACATAAACTCATAAGTTTTATGGGAATGTATGAAGGTTGAAGACGCCGAGCGTCACAATCCTCCAACTATTGGGGCACTAATAATATTCGCATATCCATGAAGTTATCGTCCTTAGTATGCACCGTTGCTAAGACTCGTCGTTTCGAAGCATCACGTGATGATCGGGTGTTATAGATTCTACGTGTGCATACAACGGGTGCAAGCCAGATTTGCACATGCGAATACTGAGGTTAAACTTTACGAGCCTAGCATGTACAGACATGGTCTCGGAAAAGTCGTCATATGATGGATAAAATTATGAGTGAAATTGTTCATCATATTACAAAGTTACTAATAGTGAAATCTGAAACACTTGTCATATGATGATCAACTTCAAAGTAAGAACCTCAAGGTTATTGGTATTTGACCAACAAACCTAGAAGTTATTGAAGGTGAAGTATTTTCCGAATAATGAGGAAAACTAAAAGAGAAACTACAAAAGATATTTTGGCGAGAAAGAAAAGAGAAGACTAGAAAGTCTAGCTCGGGTGTATATACATGATATACATGTTATGGT
Organism: Lolium rigidum; assembly: GCF_022539505.1. Lineage (NCBI taxonomy): Eukaryota > Viridiplantae > Streptophyta > Magnoliopsida > Poales > Poaceae > Lolium > Lolium rigidum. The sequence continues at coordinate 140,525,165 of NC_061510.1, read as the reverse complement.
TGTATTCCTAGTTTGGTCACACAATGAAATTCTTGGGTATTAGTACCATATTGGTTGGTATGAAATGTCATACAAAACAACGCAATACAAGAATACAATGGCCTAAGTGATCGACAAGGAATATGATAGGAATGCACTTCTGGAACAAAAATAAAGTGTTATTATGTTCGTCGTTGGCATCCTATCTAGCCCTTAGAATTTATAATAAAGAACTTAATAATTGTTATTTTGCTCTGTTCAAATGAAAACAATGAGTTGTTCAAATTATGACATTACTCCATGTACGATGGATAAGTTATTATAAATCTTAATGGTGAAACACACATACATAATACTGACGCTAAAATGCCACAAGGCAAATGATTTGAATTCCACTTATTTGTGGAACCGCAATTTAGGTCATATTAGAAAGGAACGCATGAAGGAACTCCATGCAAATGGATTTTTGGAGTCATTCGATTTTTGAATCGTTTGGCGCTTGCAAATCTTTTCTAAAGAGAATGACTAAAATACCGTTCATAGGCCAAGAGTTGAACGGGCAACTAACTTAGTGGAAACATACATGATGATATATGTGGTTCACTGGGCATAGTTGTGTGCGGGAGATTCTTCTACTTCATGAAAACTTCCAACAATGAATTGAGTATATATATGTGGATATATTCGATAAGGAAGAAGTTTGAAACATTTGAAAAGATTCAAATAAATTTCAGCATGAAGTGGAAATCATCGTAATAGAAAAGTCAAATATCTATGATTGGATCATAGTGGAAATATTTAAATTACGAGTTTTAGCGAACATCTAAGAGAGTTATGAAATTGTTCTACAACTCACATTTCTTGGAGTATCATAGTGATGATGGAGTATCCGAGAGATGTATCCAAACCTTGTTGGATCAATGATGAGATAAAATATTGATGCCATTATAATTTTGTGGATTATGCTTTAGAGACTACCGCTTTTACACTGAATAGAGCATCATCATGATCCGTTGAAATGACACCATACGAGTTATGGCATGGGTATGAAACCTAATAGTCATTTCTTAAATTTTGGTATGCATAGCATAAGGTAAATAAGTTTACAACCAAAATCGGATGAATGTCTTTGTTGGTTATCCCAAAGAATTAATTGGGAATTCTTCCACCATGGAAACAAAGAAAAAAGTGTTTGTCGATGTTTCTTACTTATTTCCTAGAAATTGTTTCTAGCGAAGTATTTGAGTGGGAGGACAATAGAACTCGATAAGGTTTATGAACCTGAGCATAATGATCAGAGTAGCGCAGCATCGGAATTGGTTCCGGAAGCGGCCACGACGATCATGGCTCTCATGTCTATAAAATGTTATAGTCATGGAGATCGAAGTACTTATTGAACCTTGTAGGTATGGTTTACTTTGTGATCAAATAAATGATTTGTGAACAAAGGATTGTTTTTGAACAATGATAAACCAACTACATACAAAGAAATTATGATGGGCCCTGACTCCGTTAAAATGGCTATACGCCATGATATCCAAGATAGATGAATACTTTTTGAAAGTAAATGGATCTATAAAATTGATGGACTTGGATGGAATATCCTTGAATAAGCTCGACTTGTCGAAAAGTTGTTTACGACAAAGTTCAAAGAGTTGACTACGATAAGATTAGATCTTCCGTAGCAATGCTTATAGTCTATGTGGATTATTCTAGTAATCGCTACATATTTCTTTCATGAGATATGATAGTAGGATGGCAAAATACATTACTTAACGAAGTGTGTATTAAAGGTGTATACAAGATACAACCAATTGTTTTGCTAGTCCGTGGAATACTAGATAGGTATACGAACTTCAATTGGATGAAGTGAGTATCGCGGAGTTGGAATCTTCACCGGATGAAATAGTCAAAGAGTTTTGGATTTCAACAGAAACGATGAAGATGCTTGCATTTGCAAGAAATTAAGTGGGAGCGCTGAGACATATTTATAATACTTTATGTAGATGACATATAGTTGGTTATAAATGATGTAATTATATACTTGATTATAAAAGGTTTCATTGAGAATTAACTTCAATGAAAGAATATGGGCATAAACATATTTAGTGTCAAGATCTATGAAGATAGATTGAAACACATAATAAGTTTAAGTCAAAGTACATAGAATGGATATTGAAGTAGTTCAATATAATATTAAGAAGGTGTTCTTTTCATGTGAAGTTTTAACAAGACTTGAGTGTATCTGACACTCAATGAGTAAAAACACATGAGTGATTTTAGATCACGAATAATATGTACAATATCAGATGTCCTATGCTCTAAATGGTTAGGAGCATATACCAGAATGATTCATGTGATGATCATTGGATAAACAGTAAGAATATCCCTGAGTGCTTTAGAAGAACCAAGGATATATAGTTTTGTATGAGTAATGACAAACAAATCGTTGTAAGGTGTTGCACCGATATTGGTTTTGTCACATATAAAAATAAAAATTTCAATCTCAAATTAGGCTAAGTGTTGTTTAAAAGGTAGCACAATGCTAGATTTAGAAGAGTTCTAAATATTGTGACGGATTCTACAAAAGAAGGCAGAGTATGTCATTGTTTTGACAATGATTAAGGATGTTAAGTCAAGAAGTTCTTTGAGAACTTGGTGTAGTTCCGATAGTGTCAGAACTTTGAAGCTATATTGTGTATGACAATATTAGTGACATATTTCAGACTGCGGAATTAAGGTTCCACCAGAAGACCAAACATATTTAATGCCGACTCATTTGGAAAATGAGTGATGCGTTAAGACGCAAATGAATTTCAAAATACATACGTTTCTGAGCGTGTCAGATCCGTTGACTGAAACCTCTCCCGTGAGCAAAACATGATAAAGCACCGGAAGGCCAAGGTGTTATATCTTTACAAATGTAAACTAGATTATTGACTCTAGTGCAAGTGGGAGACTGTTGGAGATATGCCCAAGAGGCAATAATAAAAAGGTTATTATAATATATCTTTGTGTTTATGATAATGTTTACATACCATGCTATAATTGTATTAACCGAAACATTGATACATGTGTGATATGTAGACAAACAAAGAAGTCCCTAGTATGCCTCTTAACTAGCTTGTTGATTAATGGATGATTAGTTTCATAATCATGAACATTGGATGTTATTAATAACAAGGTTATATCATTGTATGAATGATGTAATGGACACACCCAATTAAGCGTAGCATAAGATCTCGTCATTAAGTTATTTGCTATAAGCTTTCGATACATGGTTACCTAGTCCTTATGACCATGAGATCATGTAAATCACTTATACCGGAAAGGTACTTTGATTACATCAAACGCCACTCGCGTAAATGGGTGGTTATAAAGGTGGGATTAAGTATCCGGAAAGTATGAGTTGAGGCATATGGATCAACAGTGGGATTTGTCCATCCCGATGACGGATAGATATACTCGGGCCCTCTCGGTGGAATGTCGTCTAAAGTCTTGCAAGCATATGAATAAGTTCATAAGAGACCACATACCACGGTACGAGTAAAGAGTACTTGTCAGGAGACGAGGTTGAACAAGGTATAGAGTGATACCGAAGATCGAACCTCGGACAAGTAAAATATCGCGTGACAAAGGGAATTGGTATCGTATGTGAATGGTTCATTCGATCACTAAAGTCATCGTTGAATATGTGGGAGCCATTATGGATCTCCAGATCCCGCTATTGGTTATTGGTCGGAGTGAGTACTCAACCATGTCCACATAGTTCACGAACCGTAGGGTGACACACTTAAAGTTGGATGTTGAAATGGTAGTACTTGAATTATGGAATGAAGTTCGAATATTTGTTCGGAGTCCCGGATGAGATCCCGGACATCACGAGGAGTTCCGGAATGGTCCGGAGAATAAGATTCATATATAGGATGTCATTTTATGTGAAATAAAATGTCGCGGAAGGTTCTATAGAAGGTTCTAGAAGGTTCTAGAAAAGTCCGGAAGAAACCACCAAGGAAGGTGGAGTCCACAAGGGACTCCACCTCCATGGCCGGCCAGCCCTAGATGGGGTGGAGTCCCAAGTGGACTCCACCATAGGGGGCCGGCCACCCCCACATGGGAGGTGGGAATCCCACCTTTGGGTGGGAGTCCTAGTTGGGCTAGGTTTGCCCTCCTATGGAAGGTTTTGGTTCGGGTCTTATTCGAAGACTTGGACACCACCTCTTGGGGTTCCACCTATATAATGAGGGGCCAAGGGGAGGGGGCCGGCAACCCCAAGCACCACAAGGTGGCCGCACCACTAGATGGCCGGCGCCCCCTCCCAAACCCTAGCCGCCCTCTCTCCTCTATAGTTCCCGCACGCTTAGCGAAGCTCCGCCGGACTTCTCCACCACCACCGACACCACGCCGTCGTGCTGTCGGATTCAAGAGGAGCTACTACTTCCGCTGCCCGCCGGAACGGGGAGGTGGACGTCGTCTTCATCAACAACCGAACGTGTGACCGAGTACGGAGGTGCTGCCCGTTCGTGGCGCCGGAACCGATCGTGATCAAGATCTTCTACGCGCTTTTGCAAGCGGCAAGTGAACGTCTACCGCAGCAACAAGAGCCTCCTCTTGTAGGCTTTGGAATCTCTTCAAGGGTGAGACTCGATAATCCCCTCGTTGCTACCGTCTTCTAGATTGCATCTTGGCTTGGATTTCGTGTTCGCGGTAGGAAAATTTTTGTTTTCTATGCAACGTTATCCTACGTAAACTACCGTGGAACTCGAAGACAAAGGAGTCAACTGCAACGAGATGAAGAATCCAATCAAAGAAGTCAATGGAGTCAACTTCGCATCAGCTATAATGGAAACCTAGACTAGTAATAGAAGGGAACCTTTCCCTAATCATAGCACCTAAGTAGCTAGATTTCTATAGCAAGCCAAGTAGCTCTTGAACTTGAGTTAGCAATAAGATAGATTACGAGTCGTTCTTCTGGAGCTTTATTTGAAGTTTTACCTCACTGTAAAGTAGGAGGTTGTGTGGATCTTATGTAAACTGTTCGTGTGTACTTCTATAGACATACCTTGGACTCGCATATGTTTCTGTTGTACCACTCTGAGGGATGTAATATGGGTGGAACGGTGTTTCACTTGTGTTATGTCAACGACTTGTGTACTACACCATGCAGTGGTACGCTGGGTCATCACATAGCCCCTTACCTATGGCGCATGGGCTTGTGCGCCACGGGTAACTATGCACAATGCATCACAGGGTATTTAAAAAAACGTTTTTTTGAACAGATCTAGATCTGATGGCAGTTTTGCGATTGGCTCCCCACGCTACCAGACGTTTTTGCCATCGGTTCCTCACTAGGCGCCCAGATCATGGCATGGTCGTTTGAAGACGAGCAGAGAAGGGAGCCATCGTCCGTGGTAGGGTGTAGCAGTACGTCGTCGTCCATGGCAGGGGCGGAGGTATTTGAGATGGTGTCGCGCTGAGGAGGTAGCGGCCCTGAGGAGAGGAGGAAGGAGGAGAGGATGGATGAAGAAGGAGGAGAGAAGAGGAGGAGGATAGAATGTGTGGTGGAGTGGAGGAGGGAGGAGGATGTGGGTAATGGTAGATGACCTTTCGAAGGAGGAAAAGTTACCATTTTTTCCCTCTTTTAAACTTTTGTCTAAAACCTCAAAAAACTCCCATTTCCTTTCTGAATTTTACTATTCTAAAAAATCGGTAAACGGTCGTAGGCGGTTGAATTTGGATGTAACTTTTTTAGATACATTTTTATATAATTTTTTTTTCATCGGAGGTCGTATGCAACCAGAAAATCCATTTTAACGAACGATGGCGACATTTTAAAAAATTCAACAATCATGTTTGTTAATTTTCCTTACTAGATAACATAACACATGGTCATTTCGAAAGATTTTTTTTGAAATTTGTATCATTTTTTTTTATTTTCAAAACTTAAAAAGACGATCCACCGGGGGTGGACCGAAATCTGCCCACACATACCCGTGACGCACCAAGATGGGGATCACCACGGGTATTTGTAGTCCAAATTTTGTCATTCGGCTGCGAATACCCATGGCGCACATAAAAATGGTACATAGCCGTGGTGCGCACCGAAGTGAGGTGCGCCACGATGGGTGCGCACCGACCACCTATGGCTTCACATACCCGTGGTGGACGGATTTATTGGGTGCGTCACGGTAAGGACATGCTGGTGGCCTACCTATTTTTGGTGCGGCACGGGTAATAGCCGCAGGGCACCAAAAAAATGGCGCGTCACGGCTAAGTTGTACATCTATAGCTTTTTTCTAGTAGTGATACCATTATCTAGGTTGCCTCACCTAGTTTGCATTAGGCACACTTATATTTTATTTCTGTAAAGCCTAAAATTTTGAAAGTAGAAAATCTATAGATCATATTCATCCTCTTTCGGTTACCATCTCTATCTTTTCACGATCGCCGGGCGGAAAAGTTGGCGACCGTCGTACAAGAGACGACCTTGCGACTTGGGAGGTGACCAAGCTTGTGGAAGATGCGCCGACTGCCTAGACGTGACCGAGCACCTCGCTATTGATCATCATGATGGTACAGAGTGGCTTTGCCTGAGTGGTAAAGAGCTAGGCATTGGCGTTGGCCTGAATAGCCAAGACAAGCTCAGCGTTTGGCGTTGAGCTTGCTGGGCCTTCTTTTCTTTTGTGGCCCTGCGTTTGGGCTGATCGCTTCTTGGTCTTGAGCGCTCACCGTCATTTCTTGATCCCGCGGCCGGCGGCGGGGGCGGTAGAGGCAAGGTCCATGGCAGCACTTCCTCCATCACAGGCTAGAGATTGGTGGCGGCGAAATTCGAGTGGCAGAAGAAAAAGTGGCTTGTGTGCCACTCGCTGTCAGGCTGTAAGTAGAAGAGGAGGACGCGTAGATGCGGTTGCTGTCTGCACCGATGGATTTCCAGCCCAAATTTAGGCTTGAAATGGGTCGTCGCGGGCAGCTCGTTTCGTCTGCGTCCACTTGCTGGGCTGGGGTTTACCGCGGTCCATTTGAGTTGGGCCGCTGGAGATTCCCTAACAACCACGGTACACTAACTTGACTAGGATTTGCATTTTCATATAAAAAGAAACTTGCAAATTGAGATACCAAGGTGCACTAACTTGAGACGTTCCAGGGTGAGATCATTAGTTGTTCATTTAGTGTGATTTTTTGGGTCTTTTCTGGCTTGCCCCGATCTGTTGCTCTGTTCTGCAGCGCTATTGCTCTGTTGTGCCCTAGCTATAACTTAGTCAGTTAAGATCATGTAGATATTGGAACTTTTTTTTTTGAAACGGGAGGATAGATAATAGGAATTCAGAACAAAAAAATCATGGTTCAATCAGAAGTTTCTCTCTTTTCACCATAACCATCATCCTAACTCATTCACATGCCAAGCTAGCTTACATATTCAGTTTCTACCCTGACGAACACGCGTTATATTTCTGAAAAATGTGTTTGCATTGTTCAGCTGATAGATATGCAGGGAAAGTATGATGCCAGACTGAAGAACGAGTTGAATGTGATCGCATGTTCAGAAGAAGAAAACCAGAAGATGGGGAAGAGAAATATTAATCTGGGAGCTGTGATTTAAGGATTTGCATAGAGTTCGTAGAGAAGAGATTAGAGGTACAGAAAAGGAGTTGACTTTTGTACTGTTGGTAGCTGGATGTGCTTTTTTATATGCACTGTGTTCATTGTGTATCAGAGAATTGTTTTGAGTAGTGTTGTATGTGCATCTTTGTTTGGTGAATAAAAATCTGTGTGTTTGCAATATTTACAAATCCAATTTGATATTTGCTCTCACTTTGACAGAAAGAAAGATGCAAGTTTGAGTGAAAGATGCCAGTAAAGTTTAGTGAACTGAATTTCCTTTTAGTTGAAAGATGCCAGTACAATATTGTGAACTGAATTTGTTCTCACATTGACAGAATGTGATCTCACATCCAATAAACAAGGACATATTCCATGTTTTAGCAACATCGTCCCAGATTGACCAATATATGAAAAAATATTGCAAAGATTGAAATGACCAAGATATTCCAGCTTGAACCAAATATTGCAACATATCGCTGTCTAACCAAGATATTGCCAGTACATTACAAAAGAGTACCAGGAAAGATGGCAGTACAGATTCATCTAGTCAGGTAAAGTGCAAAAATGTAGTGCTTACTTAAGCTAACCAACACCCAGCTATGTACACATCATCCTGATCTGGTTCATTTTGAGTGACAGACATTTCTTCCACTTCTCCATTATGCCTTGGTTTATTCAGGTATGGTACAACAGCATTCAGACCAGGAATTGCAGAACCATCTTTAAATATTCAAAAGTCACCAATGAGCAACTCGCAATGGATCACATGAAAAAACCCTGTGTTTGCACTGAAGTTTTACAAATGCTTGCTCTGCCATCACAGGAAGAAAACCTGTATATGCTAACATACCTGTCTGCCCTGAAAGGATTTGTCGGTTGCGAAAGAAAAGTCCCACACCCACCCACTTGCTGGTAGCCTGGTACTGCGCTTCCTCGTTTGACATTTGGGTATAACCGCTTAAGCTTCAGTTGGCCCTCTTCTTCTACCCTCAGCTTTCACGCACATGAAGATGCTCGGAGCAAACGACTGTTTAATAATGGAAATCTTGGGCCGTATGTTAGTTCAGTAACCTTGGGCGTTAGACCCGGAACATCTCTTTAAAGCCTCGTGGTCGTGGCGCGAAACAATGGTGCAAGAAGAGCTCGCGGCAACGGAAACACAGATAAACAATGAGATTAGAAGTGTATCCGTTGGACTGGAGCGCATCTCCAGGTCAACTCTGTCTGCTCGATCTTCTCATCAGTTGTCACTCGATGCGCAGCTGCCAGTTCAGTGCTCCCGTTCATGACCGTTGCCCGTTGGTCTCAAGATCAGTCGACGCCTATATATAAGCACCATTCAGGCATACCCACATTCACACAACGGCTCAGTTCCAGCTCACAGAATATCCCAAGATCGTACCGTGAAAGATGAACAGAGGAAGTAGTGTTCTCGTGTTGACATGGGTCGTGATCTTGGTTGCATCATCTGAAGCGCAGCTAGAGGTTGGGTACTACAAGTGCAGTTGCCCGAGGGCGGAGGAGCTCATCCGCACCGTCGTCCGCGCCGCCATCCGCCGAGACCCCGGCAATGGCCCCGGACTCGTGCGTATGTTCTTCCACGACTGCTTCGTCAGGGTTAGTTAGCCTCTCTCGTTCTCATTCTCATTCCTGCTCCATTCATGCATGCAATGTTGGCCAGCGTGATTTCAAATAGTGGAGAGTATGTAGAGGCAGCTAAGCTTACGCGTTGTGTTTCTCAAACAGGGGTGTGATGCCTCGGTGCTCCTGGACACGGCCCCCGGCAGCAACGCCACCAGCGTCGAGAAGAAGTCGCTGGCGAACAACCCGAGCCTGCGGGGCTTCGGCGTCATCGAACGCGCCAAGCGCGTGGTCGAGCGGCGGTGCCGCCGCACCGTCTCCTGCGCTGACATCGTCGCCTTCGCCGCGCGCGATGCCAGCAGCATCATGGGGGGCATCGACTTCGACGTGCCCGCGGGGCGGCGCGACGGCCGCGTCTCCAACTTGTCGGAGGTGCTCGACAACCTGCCCCCTCCCTTCTTCAACACCTCCCAGCTCGTCGCCAGCTTCGCCGCCAAGAACCTCACCGCCGACGACATGGTCACACTCTCGGGCGCGCACTCCTTTGGCCGCACCCATTGCTCCACCATATCCTTCCGGCTCTACCCGCAGATCGCGGCGGACATGAACGCCACCTACGGGAGGACCCTGCGGAGGCAGTGCCCGGCGGCGACGGGCGGGCAGGACCCAGTGGTGCCGCTGGATCTGGTGACACGACGGCTCGACAACCAGTACTACAAGAACGTTCAGACGCTCGAGGTCCCCTTCACGTCCGACGCCACGCTCTTGACCCAGAACGACACGGCGGCGCTCGTCGACCTCTACGCGCGCAACAGGACGCTGTGGATGTCACGGTTCGCGGCAGCAATGGTGAAGATGGGCAACCTCGACGTGCTCACCGGCAACCAAGGGGAGATCAGGAAATTTTGCAACAGAGTAAACTAGTGCATTCTCAAGCACACTGCGTGGACGAATGGCTCCTACTCCTTTGTTTTTTTTGTTTTTTTGGTTCATCACCTCACGGGCCATGGCTGATCGATTTATATGGGGTTCTTTTGTGGTACCCTCAAATGAATAATTATTATGAGCTGGAAGTACTATTTGCTACAGCTATAAAATAGTTTGGTCTTCTTCTCTTCTCTTATACTACCTCTGATCCAATTTAACCGACGTGGAATGGTGCATATATACGTGCTAGCGATGCCTAGCTCCGCATCAATCTAATCGGAACGGAGGAAGTATGTCTCTAAGATCTACTCTAACACCCTGTTCCTCAACACACACAAAAATCCTGATACAGAAAACACCAGAGACTCAAATAGATTCCTTAGCATTCAATCTCCACCGACGGCACATTTGTGCGCACATCAGTGGTGTTTGCGGGCACTAAAAAACGTTGACCAATGGGGGAATGATCCCTCCCTTGACTATACGTTGTTAGGTAGGATGAGACTTTCCCGGTTTATTCGTCCCTGCTGCGAAATTACCGCGCATGGAGATTCGAACCCGGGTGGGCTGGCTGCGAACTCGCTTGCCTTGCCACTGAGCTAGAGCTCAGTTCTCTTCATGTACCATATGGTTTACTAAGAAATCACATTAGGTGCTAGTGTGCTAGCATTTTTATAATCTCTTTGTTGCTTCATGTTGTATTGTATTCATCATCTAAGGAGCAGAAATAGAGGAAAACACCATCTTTCTTATTTCGATACATGAGCACTTGGCACTCCCTCGTCCACCGAGGCTGGATATTCGTGTCATCTCGGTGATGACCTAAAATTTGGAGAAGCATAGGAACCGCGGAATCTGGGCCAAAGGATGACTTCTATGCTGACTCCAACAAATCCCCCAAAATTTATGATTCCTTAGGCATTTTTGATAGATTTTTGTTTGTAAGCTCCATGAGAGCAAAAATATTTAGTATTTAAGAGCTTGAATGAAAGTTGTCCTCGTTCAATAATTCCTCTATTTAAATGTGATGACATGTTCCATTCCAAGATGTGTATGCGTTTATTTATTTAACTAAATTTAATGTTGCACGTGCACCCCAATGAAGAAAAACATATCTTGCAAACAACAAACACCAATACCACACATACGATCTTGAGTGAGATTAAGTATTTCGAGTTCATTAAAGTATCTGGGTAGTATTATCATCAGTGGCAAACCTACGGGGTATGCCAGGTATGCCACAGTGTATACTCCGTACTCCGGCCACGCTTAACTAGAAAAACTAGGCAGTAGTTGATAACCCCGAAGTGCTGGGATCGGCATAGCACCTCTCAATGCAGAAGTATTGGGTATCGAAACGTAGGATCAAGAAGGTAAAGCAATGTATTCTCTCAAACTAGAGTGTCACAATTCTAGTTATCTATGCACTAGAAACAATTTAAACATGCAAAAGGTGATGAGCTGTTTTCAAATTGAAGGCAAGAAAAGTATTTTCGGTTACAATAAGCAAATTAAGAAATTTAAAATATGTGTGTCCGTTCATAGGGGTGAGTGTATGCGCGTGTATGTGAGCGTCTGCGTTTGTACTGTGTTTCTAAAAAAAAAATTAAAATATGTTTTTTTATGACAATGGACCTAGATTAATATTTCGCTCTCAACGATAGTGGTGATCATATTACAGATAATAAAGTGCACACAATTGTCATGCTAGAATAGTAACATTCATATGGGCAACATGTTCGAAAACATGAAGTTAAGAAGGGACATACCAAAAGGGTTCTCATCACTGAGCATGCCATTTTTTTGTTGCTTGGCCCCAATTACATGTTCTCATTCCATAGGGTGCTAGTTTCTATTATTGTCACATAGCAATATCTTTTTTGTCACTCAGATACACCCTCAATATCGCACAGATCTGCATACATCACACTCTTTATATAAAAACATGAATATAACAACACATGCAAAGGTTTATTTGTCGTGTGCATCCTGCACTCATGTCATTAACCTACACTTGAAATTGTCAAGCACCTTATAACATGTGCAATCAAGGCATTACTAGTAACTCAGCAATCTTAACAAATTCAATAGACAATCATAATATGCTTCCAAATTATGAATCATCTCACACCGCAATATCCACCATAGAAATTACACCTATAACATTAATTGTAATCATGTAAGGCAACTCATACAAATTACTAAAATGTTAGATAGAGAGATTGGATCAAGCTACTACCATAAACCAAAGTAAAGTGATGGACTACTCCCCTCTTATGGTGGCGAGCAACAAGGAGGCGTTGGTGAAGGAGGGAGATGCCACCGAAGGCGATTCCGGCATCGGTTTCCCCTCCAATCTTCCTCCGGAGGCAAACTGCGGGGTTTCTGGTTCTTTGTTTTTGATATTCTCTTTCGTGTGTCACGAAATAAAATCCCCGAAGGTATATATAGGGGATTTCGGTGAAAAACAAATTCGGTGGAATCGACGACATGTGAGCTTCGAGGCTCCATGTCGCGCTGGGGGTGGGGGGATTCCCCAAGGCCACACCATTGTGGGCTTCCGGGCCTTCCCAAGGCCATTTCTCTCTCCCCTCGAGCAAAGTTCTTTATCCGCGAAAAAATGATGTAACGTAAATCCTAGCTCCTTTTGAGTATGGGAAGTTCTATTAAACTTAATAATTCACAAACCACGGTTGTCCTGCGGAGTTAAATACCAATAAATGGGGCTTCGTGGAAAATTCAGGAAATCAATGTAAAACATGTTGAAAATATAATATAATAAGTTGTCAATGAATATCAATAATAAACACAAAATTTCATGGATACATTTTACATGTATCAGTAGTTAATCCAGTTTTATCTAGAGAGAGATAAAAGGATAGGGCAGTAGAGATCTAGCCCAACTCGTTGGCTCAATCAAATTAGTAGTTCCGCTTGTTTGGATCCCATGACTCTGCAGTCTCCACTCATATCGTCCTCGACATGGTCCATAAAAATGAATGCCAGGTCGCCATCACCTAGGGGCCACGCCGCCAAGCCAAACAAGATAGGTCCAATCATTCAAGTGCAAAAGCAGATTGAAATGGCCGTCACATGCGGCATATCCATCGATAACATCCTAGGTCCGCCACTGATTATGACGATCATCAGCTGCGATCGAAATACAGTTAGCTCCAAACGGGCTACTACTATACTTCTCATGATAATAAATTTGGTCATTAGTAGACTATATCTAGGTTCCTGTCGAACCCATAAACATCCAAGCCACGACATGATATGCTTTCCTAGCCTTGTACCAACTTTGAGGAACCACTCAAAAATATCATAAAGTTGTATGAAGCACAAAGTGTGTATGACTTTGACGGATGATTGATACGTCCCAAACGTATCTATAATTTCTTATGTTTCATGCTACTTTTATGATGATACTCACATGTTTTATACACATTATATGTCATTATTATGCATTTTCCGGCACTAACCTATTGACGAGATGCCGAAGAGCCGCTGTCTGTTCTCTGCTGTTTTTGGTTTCAGAAATCCTAGTAAGGAAATATTCTCGGAATTGGACGAAATCAACGCCCAGGGGCCTATTTTTTCACGAAGCTTCCAGAAGACCGGAGGAGATACGAAGTGGGGCCACGAGGCGCCACCACACTAGGGCGGCGCGGCCTAGAGGGGGCCGCGCGGCCCTAGCGTGTGGGGCCCCCGTGACGCCCCCTGACCTGCCCTTCCGCCTACTTAAAGCCTTCGTCGCGAATACCCCGATGACCGAGAGCCACGATACGGAAAACCTTCCAGAGACGCCGCCGCCGCCAATTCCATCTCGGGGGATTCAGGAGATCGCCTCCGGCACCCTGCCGGATAGGGGAATCATCTCCCGGAGATCTCTTCATCGCCATGATCGCCTCCGGATCGATGTGTGAGTAGTCCACCCCTGGACTATGGGTCCATAGCAGTAGCTAGATGGTTGTCTTCTCCTCATTGTGCTATCATGTTAGATCTTGTGAGCTGCCTATCATGATCAAGATCATCTATTTGTAATGCTACATGTTGTGTTTGTTGGGGTCCGATGAATATTGAATACTATGTCAAGTTGATTATCAATCTATCATATATGTTGTTTATATTCTTGCATGCTCTCCGTTGCTAGTAGAGGCTCGGCCAAGTTGATACTTGTGACTCCAAGAGGGAGTATTTATGCTCGATAGTGGGTTCATGCCTCCATTAAATCCGGGACGAGTGACAGAAAGTTCTAAGGTTGTGGATGTGCTGTTGCCACTAGGGATAAAACATAGATGCTTTGTCTAAGGATATTTGTGTTGATTACATTACGCACCATACTTAATGCAATTGTCTGTTGTTTGCAACTTAATACTGGAAGGGGTTCGGATGATAACCTGAAAGGTGGACTTTTTAGGCATAGATGCATGCTCGGATAGCGGTCTATGTACTTTTTCGTAATGCCCCGATTAAATCTCATAGTACTCATCATGATATATGTATGTGCATTGTTATGCCTTCTTTATTTGTCAATTGCCCAACCGTAATTTGTTCACCCAACATCTGTTTATCTTATGGGAGAGACACCACTAGTGAACTGTGGACCCCGGTCCAATTCTTTACATCCGAAATACAATCTATCGCAATTGTTCTTTACTCGTTCTTCGCAAACAATCATCATCATCCACACTATACATCTAATCCATTGTTTACAGACAAGCCGGTGAGATTGACAACCTCAGCTGTTACGTTGGGGCAAAATACTTTGATTGTGTTGTGCAGGTTCCACGTTGGCGCCGGAATCCCCGGTGTTGCGCCGCACTACACTCCGCCACCAACAACCTTCACGTGTTCCTTGACTCCTACTGGTTCGATAACCTTGGTTTCTTACTGAGGGAAAACTTACTGCTGTGCGCATCACACCTTCCTCTTGGGGTTCCCAACGGACGTGTTGACTACGCGCCATCAAGACTGTTTTCTGGCGCCGTTGCCGGGGAGATCAAGACACGCTGCAAGGGGAGTCTCCCACATCCAATCTCTTTACTTTGTTTTTGTCTTGCTTTACTTTATTTTATTTACTGCTATGTTTGCTCTTATATAAAAACACAAAAAATTAGTTGCTAGTTTTACTTTATTTACTGTCTTGTTCTCCGTATCAAAAACACAAAAAAATTAGTTACTTGCATTTACCTTATTTAGTTTACTTTATTTACTACTGCTAAAATGAGTACTGTTGAGAATACTAAGTTATGTGACTTCACTAGCACAAATAATAATGATTTCTTATGCATACCTATTGCTCCACCTGCTACTACAGCAGAATTCTTTGAAATTAAACCTGCTTTACTGAATCTTGTTATGAGAGAGCAATTTTCCGGTGTTAGTTCTGATGATGCTGCTGCCCATCTTAATAATTTTGTTGAACTATGTGAAATGCAAAAGTATAAGGATGTAGATGATGACATTGTAAAATTGAAATTGTTTCCTTTCTCCTTAAGAGGAAGAGCTAAAGATTGGTTGCTATCTCTGCCTAGAAATAATATTGATTCATGGACTAAATGTAAGGATGCTTTTATTGGTAGATATTATCCTCCCGCTAAAATTATATCTTTGAGAAGTAGCATAATGAATTTCAAGCAATTAGATAATGAACATGTTGCTCAAGCATGAGAGAGAATGAAGTCTTTGGTGAAGAATTGCCCTACACATGGACTAACTACTTGGATGATCATCCAAACCTTTTATGCAGGACTGAATTTTTCTTCGCGGAACCTATTGGATTCAGCTGCTAGAGGTACCTTTATGTCCATCACTTTGGGGGCGGCAACAAAGCTTCTTGATGATATGATGATAAATTACTCTGAATGGCACACGGAAAGAGCTCCACAAGGTAAGAAGGTAAATTTTGTTGAAGAAACCTCTTCCTTGAGTGATAAGATTGTGTTATCACCAGAATTTGACCGGATCAGAGGTGGGCCGCGATTAAGATGGGCTTGAAGAATATACCTGGAAGAAATACATGAATCGGCCTTGTATACAAAGTTTGGGCTAGTTTTCCCGTGTATCTGTAAATATAGTAGGATACGTGTCGCTTAGATAGAATTTGGCTCGTGCACGGTTGGGATTGTTCCCACGTTAGAAAGTCTACGGACTATAAATATGTATCTAGGGTTTATGAAATAAACAACAATCACGTTCATCACAAACTAATCTAGGCGCATTGTCAGCCCCTTGTTTCGAGGGTTTCTTCTGGGTAAGCACCATGCTGCCTAGATCGCATCTTGCGATCTAGGCAGTAACGTTTATTCGTTGTTCATGCGTTGCTCGTGCTGAAGCCTTGTCGATGGCGAGCAACGTAGTTATCATAGATGTGTTAGGGTTAGCATTGTTTCATCGTATCATATGCTTTCGTCCATGCGACCCTTAGACGTCTAGCCGCCCTTACACCTATCTTAGGTGTAAGGGCGGCACCCCGCTTGATCATTATTTAGTAGATCCGATCCGTTATGATTGCTCCTTGTTCTTCAAGGATTAGTTTAATATCTGCATAGTTAGGCCTTGCAAACGGGTTGAAGGATCCAGTAGCACGTAGGGTGTAGTTTGCTAACCCTAGATGAGATGTTCCGGGGATCAACTTCATGTTGGTTTTTAGGCCTTGTCTAGGGTCGGTTTATTATTACCGTGCGTGGCTGCCAGGCTCAATCACGTGTAGGATGTTCCGATTATGTGGTGAAAACCCTAAATCGTCGTAGGTCGTTTTAGCTCCATATTGATCAAGCAGGACCACCATGTGATCGTATACCTCATACGGATCATGGGTGGATCGGCTCCTTGAGCCGATTCACGGGACAACTCGAGAGCCGATCGAGGCTCGTATTTAATGTTTACGTGTATGCCATGCAGGAAACTAAGTGAAGCAAATCCATCACCTTTCTGACCAGGTATAGGTCAGGTGGCACGCCCTTGCACCAGCATCGGACGTGCGTGCCGAGGCTTTGCGGGCCGTCGCTCGAGGGACCAGGGCCAGCCCGCGATCCTGGAAGCCTCCCGGCTCTCTTGTGTTGCCCGTCGCTGCTCGCCGGTGGGTTTCGACCGCAACACATTCCGGCACGCCCGGTGGGACCATCTTCGACATCAATCGCATCGCCATCTACATCTGAGATGGCGGAAGGTACTCCGGTCACGTACGAAGATCTGACTGAGGAGCTGAAGAAGAAGTATGACGAGGTCAAAGCTATCCTCGAAGCCGACCTCATCGGCTCTTTCCAGAGAACCCGCTCACACGACATCAGGTGGAAGGGGTTCTCGCCTGAAGGCGCGCTCGATGGAGTGGACCTCTCTACCCCTTCAGAAGAACGCACCGGGTCTCGCGTCGGGAGATTAATTTCATGGTAGCTCATTCGCTGCACCGCCATTCTGAGAGCCTGGTGAACACTCTGGAGCGTGTTGCCCTTCGGGTGATCCAGGAAATCATGAGCCATCAGTATTCTCCGTCAGGACCAGCTCTGGGGACTCACCAAGGAGAGATACCACTCCAGTCCCGACCACCGCTGCCGTTCGCGCTGGCAGCACCAGAGGTGCCGAGTTCACCGGCATACGTCGTCTACAAAATCGGTGGTGACCCTAGTGATTACCAATTCTTGTATGAGGCGCCTAAGGACATCCCTCACGGATACACGTGCACATACGTGCCAGACTGCAGTAGCTGGGTACTCTCAAACCAGGCTGCAACAGCAGGGACTTGTAGAACAGCAGGAGGAACTTCTGGAAAAGATCTTGAGAAGCAGACGTGGCTAGCTAAGTATGCCACTCCGACGAACCTCCAGATCTCAACTCCTACAGTTGGCTTAGAGCTTGAGAAGCAAGCGTGGCTGGCTAAGTATGCCACTCCAGCGAATCTTCAGAGTTCGACCCCTGCAGCCATCACCGCGGATCAGATCAGTACAATCTTGAGAGACCAGTTCGGCATGGTGCCGAAAAGAAGGGCAATCGGCTATTCCAAGCCGTACCCCAACGATTACGATTTGATCCCACTACCACCCAAATATCGGCTCCCCGAATTCTCCAAGTTTAGTGGGTCAGATGGCTCCAGCTCAATCGAGCATGTGAGCCGATATTTGGCGCAGCTGGGCACGATCACAGCATCAGATGAACTACGTGTGAGGTTCTTCGCACTATCCCTCACAGGATCGGCTTTCGGGTGGTACACGTCGCTGCCACCAGACTCAATCCGGACTTGGAAGCAGTTGGAAGAACAGTTCCACCTGCAGTATCACTCAGAGGCTTCCGAGCCTGGCATTGCCGATCTAGCCCAAGTGCGACAGAAGCACGGAGAAACGGTGTCAGAATACATCCAGCGCTTCAGGACTGTTAGGAACCGATGCTATTCAGCTCGCGTGACTGAAAAAGAAGCAGTCGAGTTGGCGGTGGTGGGTCTTGCATCACCGATCAAGGATGTGGCCTCCCAAGCAGAGTACCCTCCACTGGCGCATATGGTGCAGAAGCTTTCATTATATGAACAGCGCCACCCAGAGGTGTACCAGGATAAATTCAAGCGTGCGGTGGTCCTGGTTGAGGCAGATGAAGATGAAGGCTCTGCGGGAGATCAAGAGGTAGCGGTGGCTGAATGGACTCGGGGGGCAAGCCCCGTGTCCTGCAAGTGGGTTAAGCCACAAGGTCCTCCAAGAGGGTTTGAATTCGACGTGACTAAAGCTGAGCAAATTTTCGACCTCTTACTTAAGGAGAAGCAGCTAAAGTTACCCGAAGGCCACAAAATCCCCACGGCACAGGAGCTGAACGGAAAGCCATACTGCAAGTGGCATAACACGTTCACCCATACCACCAACGACTGCAGGGTGTGGCGTCAGCAGATCCAAATGGCGATAGAACAAGGGCGGCTAATTTTTAGCCAGTACGCCATGAAAGTCGATACGCACCCCTTCCCCGCCGTTAACATGGTGGAGTGCACTTACCCTGGGAGGTGCCAGCCAAGTTTCTCGTTCAGCATCAACATGGTAGGACCTGGGCACCACTCTGGTAAGGACAGAGACGAGGGCAACGACTCTCATAACAAGGACAAAGAGGAAGCCGTTCCACGCGATCGGCTCCGGCACGATGGCAAGCACTACGTCACAGAGGGAGAAGTGAAGAATGTGCGATATCAGCGACCTCTCTCTGATCACCTCCTCAACAAATACGTGAGTCAATACGACCAACGCCGGCGATATGACGGCGACGACGAAAGAGATCGTCTGGCTAGCAGAGACGCCAGGAGAGACCGCCGGCATGATCGCGACGAGGAGAGATATGAGTGCCATGCCAAGGAGAAGTCAAGAGAACAAGACGACGTGGATAGGCACTGGGACTGTCCCTTCTTCAGACACTGTTGGGATTCAGGAATGAGCCGATTGCCTACAATCGGCAACTGCCCAGAATGTAGAGAGAAGAAGAAGGGTGCAGGAGACGTGTCAGTATTCAAACGTCTAGGGCCGCTCCCATCTCGGAACAAGTACGCCGAGTCCTCTCGGGTGGAAGATCTCGAGGAGTTAGAAGACGACGATGAAGAAGAAGAAGATAAGTACCACCGGCCAAGGTGGTGCCCTGATGGACTCAGCCGTTCCCAAAAGCGTAGGGTTCAGCGGCTACGTGGTTTGGAGGAAGCTGAAAGGTTATACCTGCATACGTTAAGGAAGGCGCGGCCTGATCTGACCGCGAAAATTCAGCGAACTCTGGACGAAGAAGGTCGACCACAAAAGAAAGAGTGGCGTCCCAAACAAAGGAAAGCCGATGATGAGACATCGGCTGGCACAAACATGGTGTTCATCCTTCCAGCGGAGTTTTGTGCTCTAGGATTGGACGAAGCACCTGTGGCACAACTTGACTGCGGCCCACGACCAGTTATCTTTGAGAAGCCACGAGAAAGAAGCTACAGACACCTGAAGGCCCTGTACCTACGAGGTTATATCAATGGGCAGCCTGTCAACAAGATGCTGGTGGACACCGGAGCGGCAGTCAACATTA
Organism: Lolium rigidum; assembly: GCF_022539505.1. Classification (NCBI taxonomy): domain Eukaryota; kingdom Viridiplantae; phylum Streptophyta; class Magnoliopsida; order Poales; family Poaceae; genus Lolium; species Lolium rigidum. The sequence continues at coordinate 140,505,053 of NC_061510.1, read as the reverse complement.
TGCCATACTCCATGCTACGTCGGTTGGGATGCTCTAGCTCGGATCTGATCAAGACCAACGTTACACTGAGCGATTTCAACGGCCAAGCATCTGAAGCTCAAGGTGTTCTGAACGTGGATCTGACCATTGGGAGAAAAACCATCCCTACGACGTTCTTCATTGTCGACAGCAAGAGCACCTATGCTGTCCTGCTAGGGAGAGATTGGATCCACGCCCACTGTTGCATTCCATCCACGATGCACCAATGTTTAATACAGTGGGATGGAGATGAAGTAGAGGTCGTCCACGCAGATGACTCAGCCGAGATTTCAACGGCTGGCATGAACGTTTGGGAGACGGCAGGCCAAGAGCCACTCTCAGGCATCACTTTGGACGACTGCGAGCGCATCGACGTGACGAGAAACGGGGTGAGGCTGGTCTTATCTACCGGCCTGTCTGTGTAACGAGAGCAAAATCGGTGGACGAACATGGCAAGGCCGATCCTAGTGATCGGCCCCAAGAAATAAAAAGGGATAATCTCATCTCAAGTATGTCACGTAGTTATACTGAAGAAAGACCAAGATGTAAACCTTCATGGAGCAATTCGATCAACATGGAGGCCGATTCCAGCAATCGGCCAAAATTATCCTCACCATACGTTCTGCCCATGTTCAACATCGATCTAACGGGCGGCGGAAAGCGGGGATACAGGTTTACGTCGGCTGACGAGCTGGAAGAGGTCAACATTGGTCCTGACAGAGCCGATGTTCAAATACAGTGCCTTGGCTAACTACAGAGCCGATATCTGCAGTTACCTGACAGATTCGGCTCGGGGGGCACCTAATCAGATGAACATGTGCGATACATGTGCAGTAAAATATTGGGGGCCGATAGAAAAATCGGCCAGTAAAAAAAATGTACATACAAAGCACAGCTGATGTACAACCATCGACTCTAGAATAAAAAGCCGATGCAGAGCCATCGACTCTAGAATTACAAGCACAAACTGCCACATGCGCAGGCCTGATACGTCCAAAACGTATCTACTTTCCCGAACACTTTTGCTATTGTTTTGCCTCTAATTTGTGTATTTTGGATGCAACTAACATGGACTAACGCTGTTTTCAACAGAACTGTTCTGGTGTCTCGTTTTTGGGCAGAAATCCAACTTTCAGGAAAAACCTCGGGATTTTGACAGAAGGCCCTATTTTCCCGAATGCGACGGAGCCAGAAGGACAAATCAAGTGGAGGCCCGAGGGCCCCACACCATAAGGCGGCGCGGCCTAGGGGGGGCCCGCGCGGCCCTATGGTGTGGCCCCCTCGGCCGGCCTCCGACGCCCTCCTTCGGACTACTTATTGGCATCGACCTAAAAACGCACGGGGAGAAGTCGAAGTCACCAGAAACCCTCCAGAACGCCGCCACATCGCGAAACTCCGTCTCGGGAGCCAGAAGTCTCCGTTCTGGCACTCCACCGGGACGGGGAATTGGAGGAGATCATCGCCATCATCACCACCGACGCCTCTCCATCGACCAGCCATGTTTCCCCCATCCATGTGTGAGTAATTCCCCCGCTGTAGGCCGAAGGGGATGGTAGGGATTGGATGAGATTGGTCATGTAATAGCATAAGATTGTTAGGGCATAGTGCCTAGTGTCCGTAATTGGTACTTTGATGATATTGTTGCAACTTGTTATGCTTAATGCTTGTCACTAGGGCCCGAGTGCCATGATCTCAGATCTGAACATGTTATTATTTCATCATGATATTCATTGTTTATGGTCTTACCCGCAAGTTGTATACACATGTCGCTGTCCGGAACCAATGGCCCCGAAGTGACGAAATCGGGACAACCGGAGGGGATGGTAGTGACGTGAGGATCACATGTGTTCACGGAGTGTTAATGCTTTGCTCCGGTACTCTATTAAAAGGAGTACCTTAATATCCGATAGTTTCCCTAGAGGCCCGGCTGCCACCGGCTGGTAGGACAAAAGATGTTGTGCAAGTTTCTCATTGCGAGCACGTACGACTATAATTGGAACACATGCCTATTGATTGCTTAGTACTTGGATACCGTTTTATTATTATCTGCAAATGCCCTGCTATGATTGTTACATGAGTTTCTCTCATCCATGCAACGCCCGTCATCCGTCCCCGTGCCTACAGTATTTTAATCCTGCTGTTTACTAAAATCACTACTGCTTGTCTTTGTTACTCTACTGTTGTTATTTTATTACTCGCTATCGCTATAAAGCTGTTACTCTCGATAAACTCTTGCGAGCAAGTCTGTTTCCAGGTGCAGCTGAATTGACAACTCCGATGTTAAGGCTTTCAAGTATTCTTTGTCTCCCCTTGTGTCGAATCAATAAATTGGGTTTTACTTCCCTCGAAGACTGTTGCGATCCCCTATACTTGTGTGTCATCAAGACTATTTTCTGGCGCCGTTGCCGGGGAGCATAGCTTTATTTGGAAGTTCACTTGGATTGATATTGTTCGCTGCAAATTCTCCATCATGGGTAAACCTCGCGATACTAAAGTCGCCATATTACCATCCACTACAAGAAAAGGTACAACTCTGAGTACCTCTGCTGCTCTTGATTCACCATCTGTGATTGATAAACTTGTTTCACCGACACATGCTTCACATGCTGGTACTTCTGCTGAATCTGAAAACTCTCATAATATTGATAATATTTCTGTTGTGCTTGATGATAGTGGTTCATTGGGATCTTTTCTAGATGCTACAATTGCTAGGTCTAGACAAATTGAAAATACTGAAACTCCTAATGCTACTACACCTGTTAATTCACCTGAACTTGAATACTCTAGTGATGATCTTGATGAAGATTATGTGGAACTTGATGATGATTTTATTGAAAAATGCAATGCTACTACTGATGCAAGAAAAATTAAAAGGTTGCTTGCAGAACATCTTCGTTAGATATAAACCGTCTCCCGATCCTAAATTTGCCACATCTCCTATAAACATTAAGGATAAAATTATGATTTTTCTCTTGATCTATCTCATATAGCTATTGTTGAGAAAACACCCTTTTGTGGTACTGAAAAAGAAAGTGCTGTTGAACACATGATTGAGTTATCTACTCTAAGTAGTGTGTTTTCTGATGATGTTAAGAAGCGTACTTACTTTGTTGCTAAAATCTTTCCATTCTCATTAAAGGATGACGCTAAAACTTGGTATAATAATTTGCCACCTAATTTTATTAAAAGTCCAAAAGAATTGCTTAATGTTTTCTTCCGGAAATACTTTCTTGCTAGTGCTCAACATATTGCTTTACAGAGAATTTATAATTTTGATCAGGAAGATGGAGAGAAATTGCCTGAGGCTTGGGCGAGATTTTGCTCTCTTATTAGAGCTCTGCCTGACCATGATTTGGAAAAGCATGATTTACTTGATATATTTTATAGTGGGCTAACCATTGAGTCTAGGGCATACCTGGATAGTTGTGTTGGTTGTGTTTTCAGGAAAAGAACTCCGGACGACGTCGAAGAATTATTGGCTAAAATAGGCCGGAATCATGATGATTGGACTACGCCTGAACCAACTCCAACGCCGATATTGAAGAAGAGGGGTTTAATTAAATTGAATGATGAAGATATGAGGGAAGCTAAGAAGTCTCTTAAGGAGAAAGGTATTAAATCTGAAGATGTGAAGAATCTACCTCCGATAGAAGATATATGTGAGATAATTCCCCCTTCATCCATGATTGAGGTAAACTCCCTTCAACGCTTTACTAGAGAAGATATTCCGTATTCAAAACCTCCTGCACAATGCTTAGATGAGTTTGATAATTATATTGTTAAGCAAGAAAATTTTAATATGAGAGTAGAGAATCATTTAATGGAAAATTCTCGAGCTATTAGTGAATTGCATGATATTGTGGAGAGAACCTCCAATGATGTTAAGATGCTTGTTAAACATTTTCATATGGTTCAAACTCAAATTGATCTACTCACTAAAGTGCAAAATGACTTGTTAGGAAATAATTCTAAAGAAAAACATGCTTATGAAGTAACAACTAGAGGTGGTGTTTCTACTCAAGATCCTCTATATCCTGAAGGACATCCCAAAAGAATTGAACAAGATTCTCAACGCATTGAACCTAGAGCTCCTTCTAAGAAAAAGAAGAAGAAACATAAAAATGTTGTAGAATCCTCTCGAACCTGTTAATGATCCTAATAGTATTTCTATTTCTGATGCTGAAACTGAAAGTGGTAATGAACATGATAAAGATAATGATAAGAATGATACTCCTGATAAAGAAGAGGTTGAAGAAGAACCGGAAAAACATGCTAAAAATAAAAAGTATACTAAAGAAGATTTTATTGCTGAGAAACATGGTAATGAAAGAGAACCTTGGGTGCAAAAGCAAATGCCTTTTCCTGCTAAGAAACTAAAATCAAAGGAAGAAGAACACTATAATAAATTTTGTGATTGGATGAAACCTTTATTCTTGCAAATCCCTTTGACTGATGCTATTAAATTGCCTCCTTATTCAAAGTATATGAAAGATATTGTTACTAACAAAAGGAAAATCCCCAATGAGGAAATTTCCACTATGCTTGCTAATTACTCTTTCAATGGCAAAGTTCCAAAGAAGTTGGGCGACCCGGTATACCTACTATTCCTTGTTCTATTAAGAATAATTATGTTAAAACTGCTCTATGTGACTTGGGAGCCGGTGTTAGTGTTATGCCTTTTTCTCTTTATAAGAGACTTTACTTAGATAAGTTGATACCTACTGATATATCTTTGCAAATGGCTGATAAATCTACTCGCTATTCCTGTTGGTATATGTGAGGATGTTCCTGTTCAAGTTACTAATAATCGCTTGATATTAACCGATACGTCTCCAACGTATCGATAATTTCTTATGTTCCATGCCACATTATTGATGTTATCTACATGTTTTATGCACACTTTATGTCATATTCGTGCATTTTGTGGAACTAACCTATTAACAAGATGCCGAAAGGCCGATTCTGTTTTACTGCCGTTTTTGGTTCCGGAAAGGCTGTTCGGGCAATATTCTCGGAATTGGACGAAATCAACGCCAAACCTCCTATTTTTCCCGGAAGGCTCCGAACACCGAAGAAGAGTCGGAGAGGGGCCAGGGGGGCCCCACACCATAGGGCCGCGCGGGGTGGCCTCTGGCCGCGCCGGCCTATGGTGGGGCCACCCTGCCAGCCCTCCTGCGCCGCCTCTTCGCCTATATAACCCCTTTCGACCTAAAAACGCAGTACCAATTGACGAAACTCCAGAAAGACTCCGGGGCGCCGCCGCCATCGCGAAACTCCAATTCGGGGGACAGAACTCTGTTTCGGCACCCTGCCGGGACGGGGAATTGCCCCCGGAGCCGTCTCCACCGCCGTCTTCACCGCCATCTTCACCGCCATCGCTGCCCCCATGATGAGGAGGGAGTAATCCATCCCCGAGGCTGAGGGCTTCGCTGTAGCTATGTGGTTCATCTCTCTCCCATGTACCTCAATACAATAATCTCATGAGCTGCTTTACACGATTGAGATTCATATGAGTTTGTATCACTACTATCTATGTGCTACTCTAGCAAAGTTATTAAAGTAGTTCTATTCCTCCCGCACGTGTGTAAGGGCGACACAGTGTGTGCACCGTGTTAGTACTTGGTTTATGCTATGATTATGATCTCTTGTAGATTATGAAGTTAACTATTGCTATGATAATATTGATGCGATCTATTCCTCCTACATATGCATGAAGGTGACAGTGTGCATGCTATGCTAGTACTTGGTTTAGTCTGTTGATCTATCTTACACTAAAGGTTACTAAAACATGAGCATTATTGTGGAGCTTGTTAACTCCGGCATTGAGGGTTCGTGTAATCCTACGCAATGTGTTCATCATCCAACAAGAGTGTAGAGTATGCATTTATCTATTCTGTTATGTGATCAATGTTGAGAGTGTCCACTAGTGAAAGTCTAATCCCTAGGCCTTGTTCCTAAATATCGCTATCGCTGCTTGTTTACTTGTTTTATTGCGTTACTACTCGCTGCGTTACTATCGCTACCATATTACCACCATCAACTACACGCCGTTACTACTGCTCATATTCATTCATACCACCTGTATTTCACTATCTCTTCGCTGAACTAGTGCACCTATTAGGTGTGTTGGGGACACAAGAGACTTCTTGCTTTGTGGTTGCAGGGTTGCATGAGAGGGATATCTTTGACCTCTTCCTCCCTGAGTTCGATAAACCTTGGGTGATCCACTTAAGGGAAAACTTGCTGCTGTTCTACAAACCTCTGCTCTTGGAGGCCCAACACTGTCTACAGGAAAGGAGGGGGAACGTAGACATCAGGCTATTTTCTGGCGCCGTTGCCGGGGAGGAAAGGTAAAAAGGCACTCATACTACGGTTCCAGGTAAAGTATTTTTCCGGCGCCGTTGTGTGTGTGCTCAAAGCTATTTCCTTTAGATCCTGCAATTGCATCTTGTTGTTTCTTGTTTACACTAGTTTGGCATAATGTACAAGAGTGAGCTTCTTATTCTATTTCCTGATTTAAAACATGGATTGTTTGATGCGAAAATTAAAAAACCTATGAAATCTTATTTGCATGCTGGTAGTAATATTAGTATGAACGCTTTGAACACCATTGTTGATAATAATGTAGAAAGTTCTAAGCTTGGGGAAGCTGGTTTTCATGATATTTTTAGTCCCCCAAGCATTGAGGAGAAAATTTTCTTTGATGATACTTTGCCTCCTATTTGTGATGATTATAATAGTGGTCTTTTGATGCCACCTACTATGGAGAGTAAATTTTGTTGTGATTATACTATGCCTCCTACACTTGATGAGAATAATAATGATAGCTACTTTGTTGAATTTGCTCCCACTACAACTAATAAAATTGATTATGCTTATGTGGAGAGTAATAATTTTATGCATGAGACTCATGATAAGAATGCTTTATGTGATAGTTATATTGTTGAGTTTGCTCATGTTGCTACTGAAAGTTATTATGAGAGAGTAAAATATGGTTGTAGAAATTTTCATGTTACTAAAATGCCTCTCTATGTGCTGAAATTTTTGAAGCTACACTTGTTTTATCTTCCTATGCTTGTTACTTTGCTCTTCATGAACTTGTTTATTTACAAGATTCCTATGCATAGGAAGCATGTTAGACTTAAATGTGTTTTGAATTTGCCTCTTGATGCTCTCTTTTGCTTCAAATACTATTTTTTGCGAGTGCATCATTAAAACTGCTGAGCCCATCTTAATGGCTAAAAAGAAAGAACTTCTTGGGAGATAACCCATGTGTTATTTTGCTACAGTACTTTGTTTTATATTTGAGTCTTGGAAGTTGTTTACTACTGTAGCAACCTCTCCTTATCTTAGTTTTGTGTTTTGTTGTGCCAAGTAAAGTCTTTGATAGAAAAGTAAGTACTAGATTTGGATTACTGCGCAGTTCCAGATTTCTTTGCTGTCACGAATCTGGGTCCACCTCCCTGTAGGTAGCTCAGAAAATTACACCAATTTACGAGCATGATCCTCAGATATGTACGCAACTTTCATTCAATTTGAGAATTTTCGTTTGAGCAAGTCTGGTGCCATTTTAAAATTCGTCAATACGAACTGTTCTGTTTTGACAGATTCTGCCTTTTATTTCGCATTGCCTCTTTCGCTATGTTGGATGAATTTCTTTGATCCACTAATGTCCAGTAGCATTATGCAATGTCCAGAAGTGTTAAGAATGATTGTGTCACCTCTGAATATGTCAATTTATATTGTGCACTAACCCTCTAATGTGTTGTTTCGAGTTTGGTGTGGAGGAAGTTTTCAAGGGTCAAGAGAGGAGGATGATATACTACGATCAAGAAGAGTGAAAAGTCTAAGCTTGGGGATGCCCCGGTGGTTCATCCCTGCATATATCAAGAAGACTCAAGCGTCCAAGCTTGGGGATGCCTTGGGCATCCCCTTCTTCATCGATAAATTATCAGGTTCCTTCTCTTGAAACTATATTTTTATTCGGTCACATCTTATGTGCTTTACTTGGAGCGTCTGTGTGCTTTTGTTTTTGTTTTTGTTTGAATAAATTGGATTACATCATGCTTGTGTGGGAGAGAGACACGCTCCGCTGGTTCATATGAACACATGTGTTCTTAGCTCATAATATTCATGGCGAAGTTTCCTCTTCGTTAAATTGTTATATGGTTGGAATTGGAAAATGATACATGTAGTAATTGCTATAAATGTCTTGGGTAATGTGATACTTGGCAATTGTTGTGCTCATGTTTAAGCTCTTGCATCATATGCTTTGCACCCATTAATGAAGAAATACATAGAGCATGCTAAAATTTGGTTTGCATATTTGGTTTCTCTAAGGTCTAGATAATTTCTAGTATTGAGTTTGAACAACAAGGAAGACGGTGTAGAGTCTTATAATGTTTTCAATATGTCTTTTATGTGAGTTTTGCTGCACCGGTTCATCCTTGTGTTTCTTTCAAATAAGCCTTGCTAGCCTAAACCTTGTATCGAGAGGGAATACTTCTCATGCATCCAAAATACTTGAGCCAACCACTATGCCATTTGTGTCCACCATACCTACCTATACTACATGGTATTTTCCCGCCATTCCAAAGTAAATTGCTTGAGTGCTACTTTAAAATTCCATCATTTACCTTTGCAATATATAGCTCATGGGACAAATAGCTTAAAAACTATTGTGGTATTGAATATGTAATTATGCATTTTATCTCTTATTAAGTTGCTTGTTGTGCGATAACCATGTTTACTGGGGAACGCCATCAACTCATTGTTGAATTTCATGTGAGTTGCTATGCATGTTCGTCTTGTCTGAAGTAAGGGCGATCTACACTGAGTTGAATGGTTTGAGCATGCATATTGTGAGAGAAGAACATTGGGCCGCTAACTAAAGCCATGATTCATGGTGGAAGTTTCAGTTTTGGACAAATATCCTCAAATCTCTAATGAGAAAATAATTAATTGTTGTCAAATGCTTAAAGCATTAAAAGAGGAGTCCATTATCTGTTGTCTATGTTGTCCCGGTATGGATGTCTAAGTTGAGAATAATCAAAAGCGAGAAATCCAAATGCGAGCTTTCTCCTTAGACCTTTGTACAGGCGGCATAGAAGTACCCCATTGTGACACTTGGTTAAAACATGTGCATTGTGATGATCCGGTAGTCCAAGCTGATTAGGACAAGGTGCGGACACTATTAGTATACTATGCATGAGGCTTGCAACTTGTAAGATATAATTTACATGATACATATGCTTTATTACTACCGTTGACAAAATTGTTTCATGTTTTCAAAATAAAAGCTCTAGCACAAATATAGCAATCGATGCTTTCCTCTTTGAAGGACCATTCTTTTACTTTTATGTTGAGTCAGTTCACCTATTTCTCTCCACCTCAAGAAGCAAACACTTGTGTGAACTTTGCATTGATTCTTACATATTTGCATATTGCATTTGTTATATTGCTTTGCATTGACAATTATCCATGAGATATACATGTTACAAGTTGAAATCAACCACTGAAACTTAATCTTCCATTATGTTGCTTCAATACCTTTTACTAAGAATTTATTGCTTTATGAGTAACTCTTATGCAAGACTTATTGATGCTTGTCTTGAAAGTGCTATTCATGAAAAGTCTTTGCTATATGATTCACTTGTTTACTCATGTCATATACATTGTTTTGATCGCTGCATTCACTACATATGCTTTACAAATAGTATGATCAAGGTTATGATGGCATGTCACTTCAGAAATTATCTTTGTTATCGTTTTACCTGCTCGGGACGAGCAGAACTAAGCTTGGGGATGCTGATACGTCTCCAACGTATCGATAATTTCTTATGTTCCATGCCACATTATTGATGTTATCTACATGTTTTATGCACACTTTATGTCATATTCGTGCATTTTGTGGAACTAACCTATTAACAAGATGCCGAAAGGCCGATTCTTGTTTTCTCGCTGTTTTTGGTTCCGGAAAGGTCTGTTCGGGCAATATTCTCGGAATTGGACGAAATCAACGCCAAACCTCCTATTTTTCCCGGAAGGCTCCAGAACACCGAAGAAGAGTCGGAGAGGGGCCAGGGGGGCCCCACACCATAGGGCCGCGCGGGCTGGCCTCTGGCCGCGCCGGCCTATGGTGGGGCCACCCTGCCAGCCCTCCTGCGCCGCCTCTTCGCCTATATAACCCCTTTCGACCTAAAAACGCAGTACCAATTGACGAAACTCCAGAAAGACTCCAGGGGCGCCGCCGCCATCGCGAAACTCCAATTCGGGGGACAGAACTCTGTTTCGGCACCCTGCCGGGACGGGGAATTGCCCCCGGAGCCATCTCCACCGCCGTCTTCACCGCCATCTTCACCGCCATCGCTACCCCCATGATGAGGAGGAAGTAATCCATCCCCGAGGCTGAGGGCTTCGCTGTAGCTATGTGGTTCATCTCTCTCCCATGTACCTCAATACAATAATCTCATGAGCTGCTTTACACGATTGAGATTCATATGAGTTTGTATCACTACTATCTATGTGCTACTCTAGCAAAGTTATTAAAGTAGTTCTATTCCTCCTGCACGTGTGTAAGGGCGACAGTGTGTGCACCGTGTTAGTACTTGGTTTATGCTATGATTATGATCTCTTGTAGATTATGAAGTTAACTATTGCTATGATAATATTGATGCGATCTATTCCTCCTACATATGCATGAAGGTGACAGTGTGTGCATGCTATGCTAGTACTTGGTTTAGTCTCGTTGATCTATCTTACACTAAAGGTTACTAAAACATGAGCATTATTGTGGAGCTTGTTAACTCCGGCATTGAGGGTTCGTGTAATCCTACGCAATGTGTTCATCATCCAACAAGAGTGTAGAGTATGCATTTATCTATTCTGTTATGTGATCAATGTTGAGAGTGTCCACTAGTGAAAGTCTAATCCCTAGGCCTTGTTCCTAAATATCGCTATCGCTGCTTGTTTACTCGTTTTACTTGCGTTACTACTGCTGCGTTACTACTGCTACCATATTACCACCATCAACTACACGCCGTTACTACTGCTCATATTCATTCATACCACCTGTATTTCACTATCTCTTCGCTGAACTAGTGCACCTATTAGGTGTGTTGGGGACACAAGAGACTTCTTGCTTTGTGGTTGCGGGGTTGCATGAGAGGGATATCTTTGACCTCTTCCTCCCCGAGTTCGATAAACCTTGGGTGATCCACTTAAGGGAAAACTTGCTGCTGTTCTACAAACCTCTGCTCTTGGAGGCCCAACACTGTCTACAGGAAAGGAGGGGGAACGTAGACATCAGGCTATTTTCTGGCGCCGTTGCCGGGGAGGAAAGGTAAAAAGGCACTCATACTACGGTTCCAGGTAAAGTATTTTTCCGGCGCCGTTGTGTGTGTGCTCAAAGCTATTTCCTTTAGATCCTGCAATTGCATCTTGTTGTTTCTTGTTTACACTAGTTTGGCATAATGTACAAGAGTGAGCTTCTTATTCTATTTCCTGATTTAAAACATGGATTGTTTGATGCGAAAATTAAAAAACCTATGAAATCTTATTTGCATGCTGGTAGTAATATTAGTATGAACGCTTTGAACACCATTGTTGATAATAATGTAGAAAGTTCTAAGCTTGGGGAAGCTGGTTTTCATGATATTTTTAGTCCCCCAAGCATTGAGGAGAAAATTTTCTTTGATGATACTTTGCCTCCTATTTGTGATGATTATAATAGTGGTCTTTTGATGCCACCTACTATGGAGAGTAAATTTTGTTGTGATTATACTATGCCTCCTACACTTGATGAGAATAATAATGATAGCTACTTTGTTGAATTTGCTCCCA